>NC_079196.1:224908899-225101399 GCF_029499605.1 Hyla sarda
GGTGTATATAGGGGGAGTGTGTGTCTGCAGCATCTATGTAGGTGTATATAGGGGGAGTGTGTGTCTGCAGCATCTATGTAGGTGTATATAGGGGGAGTGTGTGTGTCTGCAGCATCTATGTAGGTGTATATATGTGGGTGCTGCATCTATGTAGGTGTATATATGTGGGTGCTGCATCTATGTAGGTGTATATAGGGGGAGTGTGTGTCTGCAGCATCTATGTAGGTGTATATATGTGGGTGCTGCATCTATGTAGGTGTATATATGTGGGTGCAGCATCTATGTATGTGTATATAGGGGGAGTGTGTGTCTGCAGCATCTATGTAGGTGTATATATGTGGGTGCAGCATCTATGTATGTGTATATAGGGGGAGTGTGTGTCTGCAGCATCTATGTAGGTGTATATATGTGGGTGCAGCGGTTTTATCTAAGATCACTTTTGTTCTGTCTTTACCATTTACACCATCACACACACTTGTTGTTTACATCAAATATCTTTATTGTAACCTTTTCTTCCATTACCTACAGCCGTAAAATGGTTAGTGAAGCTGTGACTCCGCCCACTGGCTGAGGGGGTTACAGTACAACTTTGCATCACAGAATTAGCAATGCTCTGCCTCCTCTACAGCACTACAACAAGGTGCGATGTGCTGCAGCTCTGCTGGGGGAGGCGCTGTAGCGGAGCGATGCTCTGCAGATGGTCGAACGTCAGCCGCCTGCTCTGTAGCGTCCTGGGACTGGCAGAGTCTTCTGTCCGCCTTCCCTGACCCGCCATGTTCTCTGTGCCTGTCACATGCCATCAAGTCCTGCTCCCTAGTGCCGTCCGGAGATCAACCTGCGGGGACAGAGTTATAGTCTTGTATATAGGAGGCAGTATTATAGTAGTTATATTCTTGTATATAGGAGCAGTATTATAGTAGTTATATTCTTGTATCTAGGAGCAGTATTATAGTAGTTATATTCTTGTATATAGGAGCAGTATTATAGTAGTTATATTCTTGTATATAGGGTGCAGTATTATAGTAGTTATATTCTTGTATATAGGAGCAGTATTATAGTAGTTATATTCTTGTATATAGGGTGCAGTATTATAGTAGTTATATTCTTGTATATAGGAACAGTATTATAGTAGTTATATTCTTGTATATAGGAGCAGTATTATAGTAGTTATATTCTTGTATATAGGAGGCAGTATTATAGTAGTTATATTCTTGTATATAGGAGCAGTATTATAGTAGTTATATTCTTGTACATAGGAGGCAGTATTATAATAGTTGTATTCTTGTATAGAGGAGCAGTATTATAGTAGTTATATTCTTGTATAGAGGAGCAGTATTATAGTAGTTATATTCTTGTATACAGGAGCAGTATTATAGTAGTTATATTCTTGTATATAGGAGCAGTATTATAGTAGTTATATTCTTGTATATAGGAGCAGTATTATAGTAGTTATATTCTTGTATATAGGAGCAGTATTATAGTAGTTATATTCTTGTATATAGGAGCAGTATTATAGTAGTTATATTCTTGTATATAGGAGCAGTATTATAGTAGTTATACTCTTGTATATAGGAGCAGTATTATAGTAGTTATACTCTTGTATATAGGAGCAGTATTATAGTAGTTATATTCTTGTATATAGGAGCAGTATTCTAGTAGATAGGGGGCAGTATTCTAGTAGTTTTCTTACCTCTGTCACTCTTTGCCAGGCTTAGACTTCCTCTTGCCCTCCGTCCTCTGTAGTTTGTCTACAATCTTCCTCTCGTGTCCCCCCGGGTTGTCTTTGTTGGTGTTCTCTTTCGCCTCTTTCTTTGTGCGCCCCTTCCTGGTTGCGGTGGGCACTGCGGAGGGGAAGGAATGGGAGGATTATTGGTTACATGTATTGGTAGTGATAGGGTTTATTGCAGTGCAGTGTTGCAAAAACTACAACTCCCAGCATGCCCGGACAGCCGAAGGCTGTCCGGGCATGCTGGGAGTTGTAGTTTTGCAACAGCTGAAGACACCCCGGTCAGGATAATAATAAGAGGTTACTTACAGACGTATCGGTCGGTCAGGTTGTAGTAGTCGTAGTCGTCGAAGTACTGCACTTCGAAGGCGGTGGGCTGCAGCTTGTCAGCCTGCACGTATGAGGTGGTCATGGCGGCGGTCTCTGGGGGTCTCGCTGCGGTCGGTCGAACGTCTCGTTCTCTCAGCTTCTTGGTTGTTTTGGTGTCTGGTCTTTGTGTGGAGGTTTATATAAGAACAGACCCCGCCCACTTCTCTCAGACCCCGCCCCTCTCCCGCCTCCTCATTGCATCAGACCTTCTCCTCCTCTGTTTACACCAGATTACACCATCGCCCTGCAGAGCGTCTCTCCTGGACATGTGGAACTGTGGTGGATCCCACCCTATAGTGCTCTGCAGAGCATCGCGGCTGCATTGTTTAGTACACTGTATAATGCTCTGCGACCTGCGACTGCCTGGCTAGTGCAAAACGATGCTTCCCAACCAGGGTGCCTCCAGCTGTTTCAAAACTACAACTCCCAGCACGCCGCTCGATCAAGCCTGCAGAACATTGCGCAGCGTGGTGTTTTGCACAATATCGCGCCACAGGTTCCCCTGCAGAGCATCGCAGCTGTGTACTCGCGGAATATGGTCATTGTAGTCTACATTATTCTGTCTGCAGAGCATCGCAGTGTTCAGCATCAAGCCTGCAGAATGTTGCACCATATGTTGCCCTGCAGAGCATTGCAGCCACATACTTACATTTGTGTTTCCCAATCAGTGTGGTTGCAGCTGTTGCAAAACTATAACTCCCAGCATGCCCGGACAGCCAGCAGCAGAGCATCTCAGAAGAGCTATAGCATTCTGCAGACTATCGCAGCTTTAACAGAATCAAGCCTGAAGAATGTTTGCACCATGTGTTGCCCTGCAGAGCATTGCAGCTGTATACTTAGTCGTGTTTCCCGAACAGTGTGCCTCCAGCTGTTGCAAAACTACAACTCCCAGCATGCCACATGCTGCAGAACATTGTGCAACATGGTGTTTTGCGCAATATCGCACCACATGTTTCCCTGCAGAGCATCGCAGCTGTATACTTACATTCCCGTTTCAAAAGCAGGGTGCATCCAGCTGTTGCAAAACTACAACTCCCAGCATGCCCGGACAGCCGTTGGCTGTCCGGGCATGCTGGGAGATGTAGTTTTGCAAGATTCTTCGCCCTATCGGCTGTTGAGTACCTTCAGTTGGTGCACATTCACTGTTCGGGCATGCTGGGAGTTGTAGTTTTGCAACAGTCTTCGCCCTATCGGTTGTTGGGTACCTTCAGTTGGTGCACATTGACTGTTTGGGCATGCTGGTAGATGTAGTTTTGCAACAGTCTTCGCCCTATCGTTTGTTGGGTACCTTCAGTTGGTGCACATTGACTGTCCGGGCATGCTGGGAGTTATAGTTGTGCAACAGCTGGAGGCATATGGGTTGGGTAATATCCATACAGAGGTAGTTGGTAGTTTTCTGTCGGCAGAGCTATGGCGTTCTGCAGACTATCGCAGCTTTATCATAATCAAGGCTGCAGAGCATTGCGCCACATGTTGTTTTGCACAATATCACACCATATGTTGTCCTGCAGAGCTTCGCAGCTTACGGTCACTGCATTCTAATCTATACAGTCACGGTCTGCAGTATTCCGTCTGCAGAGCATCGCAGCAGAGTTATAGCACTCAGATTGAAGCCTGCAGAGCGTTGCAGCTGATCACATCCACCGCTGAGTTCTGGTTTCCACCCATGGGAGAGTAATAATACTATTACAGGTTATTGCTCCTGTATGACATTTCCTGGTGTGGCCCCCCGGGGACCCCTGCTGCAACATTAACCCTTCAGTCGCCATCATCATGAGTTTAACCCCTTCAGGTAACGTCGCACGTCATGTGATTTCCAGGGGGAAGTTCCTGTATTTTTCCAGATTCTTCCACACCTGGCCGCCATCCATGACAAATATGAGAGCAAATAAACAGATTCTGGGGCAGGGGGCGGAGTCACCACCATGGGGGGCGGGGACAGGGTGTCACCCCAGATGGCCCCGCCGTATGAGTAATGTGTATTTGTTGCCCTGGCGATGAGTAACCGCCATAACAGTCACCGGACATGACACGTCCCATGACAGCACAGTGAGAAGAATTCCACTCACATGTCTTGTGTTTACGTGTATATATAGATACATAGATTTCTGGGAAAGCTGGGTGATCGCTACCATCACAGGTTTAGTCGCCCTTACAGACATCACTCTGCTTTCCTAGAATCCTGAATGGCAAATCTACCACCTTATGTAATGATAGATATTGGGTGTCACCCAACTTTCCTAGACTCCTGCATGGCAGGCAAATCTGTCTAGTAAGGAAATGATACATCCTCGGATTACTACTTTACTAGGACTATGGGAGCTTGGGATGATGACACCTATGGGAGCTCTGATAGCGACCATATTGGTGGCCACCCAGCTTTCCTAGACTCCTGCATGGCATGCATATCTATCTAGTAAAGAAATTATACATTCCCTGTATTCCTACATTACTTGGTGACTCCTTTAGTGGGAACTAACATGGTGGCCATATTGGTCATCATCCAACTTTTCTAGACTCCTGCATGACAGGCATATCTGACAAGTAAGGAAGTAATATATCCCCTGTGTTGCTGCTTCGCTAGGACTCTGGGAACCTGGAATGATGATCTCTGTGGGAGCTCTGATGGTGGCAATAGTGGTTGTCATCCAACTTTCCTAGACTACTGCATGACAGACAAATCTCTTCTAGTGAAGAAACAACACAACCCCATTTTACTCATTTACTGGGACTATGGGGACTTTAAATGATGACCCGTCTGGGAGATCTGATGGCTGTCATATTGGTGGTCACCCAGCTTTCCTAGGCTCCTGCATGACTGGCATATCTAACTAGTAAGGAAATGATATGTCACCTGTATTCCTACAGTACTTTGGCATGATGACTCCAGTGGGGGCTCTGATGACGGCCATATTGGTTGTCACCCAACTTTCCTAGACTCCTGCATGGCTACCAAAATCATCTAGTAAGGAAACAATACATCCCCATATTACTACTTTGCTAGGACTATGGGAACTTGGAAGGATGGGAGCGCTGATGGCCGCCATATTGGTTATCACCCAACTTTCCTAGACTCCTGCAAGGCAAGCAAAATCGTCTAGTAAGGAAGCAATACATCCCCGTATTACTACTTTACTAGGACTATGGGAACTTGGAAGGATGGGAGCGCTGATGGCCTCCATATTGGTTATCACCCAACTTTCCTAGACTCCTGCAAGGCAAGCAAAATCGTCTAGTAAGGAAGCAATACATCCCTGTATTACTACTTTACTAGGAATATGGGAACTTGGAAGGATGAGAGCGCTGATGGCGGCCATATTGGTGGTCACCCAACTTTCCTAGGCTCCAGCATGGCAAGCAAAATCGTCTAGTAAGGAAACAATACATCCCCGTATTACTGCTTTACTAGGACTATGGGAACTTTGAAGGATGGGAGCTCTGATGGCGGCCATATTGGTGGTCACCCAACTTTCCTAGGATCCTGCAGGGCAAGCAAAATCGTCTAGTAAGGAAACAATACATCCTCATATTACTACTTTACTAGAACTATGGGAACTTGGAAGGATGGGAGCTTTGATGGCGGCCATATTGGTTGTCACCCAACTTTCCTAGACTCCTGCATGATACAATTCCTGTATTGCTTTCGAATAGCGACCCGAATGGGGGTGCAGATGGCGGCCATATTGATCGGGGATTTAATGGGGGACGCTTTGCAGACGAGAACCTTCCGGCCGTTGTCGCTTCGTCCTTGCCTTTATCGCTATACACATAAATACAAAGTGCGGGGCAGATAGTCGGCGCCGTGTCATTTGTGGGAGGAGTCAGGCGCCGCTCAGGACACCTTGTGCTCCGCACACGAGGCTCCTCCGATTGTAAACAAACATGTCCCGCGGCCGTCACAACAGTCAGCGCGTGACTAACACCGCTACATCTGTCACCAGCCCCCGGGGCCACGGACCGCACAGGCGCTTTCTCATACGCTTTTCTGCATCACTATTATCAAGACCTCTGATTGCTGTCAGTGAACGAGAATATTCACGAGGTTAAAACTATACTTTTCACAGCTGAGGATTTGTTACAATAGCACCCAGGGCAGGCAATGAGGTAAACACATCAGCTGCACAGATCTATCTCCTTGTCCGGGTAGTTTGTTACAGTGTGCCAGCGCAGGTGGACTGCCATCTGTTGCAAAACTACAACTCCCAGCATGCCCGGACAGCCAACGGCTGTCCGGGCATGCTGGGAGTTGTAGTTTTGCAACAGCAGAGGGTCCACCGTTTGGACGCCATGACTAAGGTATGAAAACAAAGAGCTAGGGCTGCGCTCACACATTGCGCCAGAAACGCAGGTGGACGAAAACCACGCCAAAGCCCGGTGGCCAATGGGCGCAAGATTTTGTCAGAAACCCCACGGGAACCGCGACCGACACATTAAAGTCAGTCTGGATCCGCCATAGTGTGAACAGTGCCGTAATTCCCGAATACACTTCACGTTTCATCAAAATCTCTGCTTCCTGGCAGTGAATAAAAACACTGGGGGGGGGGGGGGGGAGATTTATCAAAACATTGTCCAGAGGAAAAGTAGCCCAGTTGCCCATAGCAACCAATAAGCTACTTTCACTTTTGAAAAGGCCTGTGAAAAATGAAAGCAGCGATCTGATTGGTTGCTATGGGCAACACAGCACCGTTTCCTCTGGACAGTTTTTGGTAAATCTCCCCCATTCATTGTTACCGTTTGGAGCCTTCTTAGAAAAACAGAGCCAATTTCTTCTAAAAACAGCGCCACCCCTGTGTTCAGGTTGTGTGCGGTATTGCCGCTCGGTTCAATTAAAGTTAATAATAATAATAATTTTATTTATATAGCGCCTACAGGTTCCGCAGCGCAAAGTTGTGATATCAGGCACCTCCTGAGGAAACCTGACAAGATTGAGCAAGCGTTTTTGTCATCGGTCATGTGAGCTGCAATACCACACACACCCTGAGGACAGACGTGGCGCTGTTTTTTATCAAGTGTTTCTGTCAGGTTTTTCCTGATTTTGTTGTCATCAGGGGGTGTGTGGTATTACAGTTCAGCTCTATTCACTTCAATGAAACTGAGCTGCAATACCGCACACACCCTGAGGACAGACGTGGCGCTGTTTTCATCAAGTGTTTCTGTCAGGTTTTTCCTGATTTTGCTGTTCTCAGGTTTCGTGCGGTATTACAGCTCGGCTCAATTCACTACATTAAAACTGAGCTGCAATACTGCACACACCCTGAGGACAGATGTGGCGCTGTTTTTTATCAAGTGTTTCTGTCAGGTTTTTCCTGATTTTGTTGTCATCAGGGGGTGTGTGGTATTACAACTCAGCTCCATTCACTACATTAGAACTGAGCTGCAATACCGCACACAACCTGAGGACAGACGTGGCGCTGTTTTTTATCAAGTGTTTCTGTCAGGTTTTTCCTGATTTTGCTGTTCTCAGGTTGCGTGCGGTATTACAGCTCGGCTCAATTCACTACATTAAAACTGAGCTGCAATACCGCACACACCCTGAGGACAGACGTGGCGCTGTTTTTATCAAGTGTTTCTATCAGCTTTTTCCTGATTTTGTTGTCATCAGGGGGGGTGTGGTATTACAACTCAGCTCCATTCACTACATTAGAACTGAGCTGCAATACCACACACAACCTGAGGACAGACGTGGCGCTGTTTTTTATCAAGTGTTTCTGTCAGGTTTTTCCTGATTTTGCTGTTCTCAGGTTGCGTGCGGTATTACAGCTCGGCTCAATTCACTACATTAAAACTGAGCTGCAATACCGCACACACCCTGAGGACAGACGTGGCGCTGTTTTTATCAAGTGTTTCTATCAGCTTTTTCCTGATTTTGTTGTCATCAGGGGGGGTGTGGTATTACAACTCAGCTCCATTCACTACATTAGAACTGAGCTGCAATACCGCACACAACCTGAGGACAGACGTGGCGCTGTTTTTTATCAAGTGTTTCTGTCAGGTTTTTCCTGATTTTGCGGTTCTCAGGTTGCGTGTTATGTTACAACTTGGCTCCATTCACTACATTAGGACTGAGCTGCAATACCGCACACAGCCTGAGGACAGACGTGGCGCTGTTTTTTTATCAAGTGTTTCTGTCAGGTTTTTGTTGTCCACAGGTCACGTGCGGTATTACAACTTGGCTCCATTCACTACATTAGGACTGAGCTGCAATACCGCACACAGCCTGAGGACAGACGTGGCGCTGTTTTTTATCAAGTGTTTCTGTCAGGTTTTTCCTGATTTTGTTGTCATCAGGGGGTGTGTGGTATTACAACTCCACTCCATTCACATTAGAACTGAGCTGCAATACCGCACACAACCTGAGGACAGACGTGGCGCTGTTTTTTATCAAGTGTTTATGTCGGGTTTTTCCTGATTTTGTTGTCATCAGGGGGTGTGTGGTATTACAGTTCAGCTCTATTCACTTCAATGAAACTGAGCTGCAATACCGCACACACCCTGAGGACAGACGTAGCGCTGTTTTCATCAAGTGTTTCTGTCAGGTTCTTGTTGTCCTCAGGTCATGTGTGGTATTACAACTCAGCTCCATTCACTACATTAGAACTGAGCTGCAATACCGCACACAACCTGAGGACAGACGTGGTGCTGTTTTTTTTTTTTTTTTATCAAGTGTTTCTGTCAGGTTTTTCCTGATTTTGTTGTCATCAGGGGGTGTGCGGTATTACAAATCTGCACCATTCACTTCAATAGAACTGAGCTGCAATACCGCACACAGCCTGAGGACAGGAGTGGCGCTGTTTTTAGAAGAAATTAGCTCAAAACATGTCAAACAAGCAAAAAATTTAAACAAAAAAAGTGTCAGTAAATGCTGGGAGTTGTAGTTTTGCAACATCTGGAGGTCCACAGTACGGAAACCACCGTCATAGTGTATCACATCCTAATCCAGACTAAAGGGGAACCTCGGAGGAAGGTGGGCAGAGCTCTTGTATCTGTAATATGTGGAAGACGGGGACCGCGGGGATTAAGGACAGCGTCAGCGCCAAACTGGAGGCCCGCAGTGCCGTTTTACCGGCTGGAGATCTCTCTACCCATGGTTCTGACATGCACCAGGACAATGGCATGCTGGGAGTTGTAGTTCTTGCAACAGCTGGAGGCACACTGATTTGAAAACACTGTGCTAAATCCTAAAATCCTGAAAGTGGTCTCCAAAATGTGGACCTCCAGCTGTTGCAAAACTACAACTCCCAGCATGCCCGGACAGCAGTTGGCTGTCCGGGCATGCTGGGAGTTGTAGTTTTGCAACAGCAGAGGGTACACAGTTTGGACGCCTTGACTAAGGAATGAAAACAAAGAGCTAGGGCTGCGCTCACACATTGCGCCAGAAACGCAGGTGGACGAAAACCACGCCAAAGCCCGGTGGCCAATGGGCGCAAGAGTTTGTCAGAAACCCCACGGGAACCGCGACCGACACATTAAAGTCAGTCTGGATCCGCCATAGTGTGAACAGTGCCGTAATTCCCTAATACACTTCACGTTTCATCAAAATCTCTGCTTCCTGGCAGTGAATGAAAACATTGGGGGAGATTTATCGAAACATTGTCCAGAGGAAAAGTTCCTGAGTTGCCCATAGCAACCAATCAACTATTTTCATTTTTAAAAAGGCCTGTGAAAAATGAAAGAAGCGATCTGATTGGTTGCTATGGGCAACACAGGTTTGGGTAAATCACCCCCATTCATTGTTACCATTAGAACTGAGCTGCAATACCGCACACACCCTGAGGACAGACGTGGCGCTGTTTTCATCAAGTGTTTCTGTCAGGTTTTTCCTGATTTTGTTGTCATCAGGGGGTGTGTGGGATTACAGTTCAGCTCCATTCACTTCAATAGAACTGAGCTGCAATACCGCACACAACCTGAGGACAGACGTGGCGCTGTTTTCATCAAGTGTTTCAGGTTTTTGTTGTCATCGGGGGTGTGGTATTACAACTCAGCTCCATTCACTACATTAGAACTGAGCTGCAATACCGCACACAACCTGAGGACAGATGTGGCGCTGTTTATATGAAGTGTTTTTGTCAGGTTTTTCCTGATTTTGCTGTTCTCAGGTTTCGTGTGATATTACAACTTGGCTCAATTCACTACATTAAAACTGAGCTGCAATACCGCACACACCCTGAGGACAGACGTGGCGCTGTTTTTTATCAAGTGTTTCTGTCAGGTTTTTCCTGATTTTGTTGTCATCAGGGGGTGTGTGGTATTACAACTCAGCTCCATTCACTACATTAGAACTGAGCTGCAATACCGCACACAACCTGAGGACAGACGTGGCACTGTTTTTTATCAAGTGTTTCTGTCAGGTTTTTCCTGATTTTGCGGTTCTCAGGTTGCGTGTGATATTACAACTTGGCTCCATTCACTACATTAGGACTGAGCTGCAATACCGCACACAACCTGAGGACAGACGTGGCGCTGTTTTCATCAAGTGTTTCAGGTTTTTGTTGTCATCGGGGGTGTGGTATTACAACTCAGCTCCATTCACTTCAATAGAACTGAGCTGCAATACCGCACACAACCTGAGGACAGACGTGGCGCTGTTTTTATGAAGTGTTTCTGTCAGGTTTTTCCTGATTTTGTTGTTCTCAGGTTTCGTGCGGTATTACAGCATGGCTCAATTCACTACATTAAAACTGAGCTGCAATACCGCACACACCCTGAGAACAGACGTGGCGCTGTTTTTATCAAGTGTTTCTGTCAGGTTTTTCCTGATTTTGTTGTCATCAGGGGGTGTGTGATATTACAACTCAGCTCCATTCACTACATTAGAACTGAGCTGCAATACCGCACACAACCTGAGGACAGACATGGCGCTGTTTTTTATCAAGTGTTTCTGTCAGGTTTTTCCTGATTTTGTTGTCATCAGGGGGTGTGTGGTATTACAACTCAGCTCCATTCACTACATTAGAACTGAGCTGCAATACCGCACACAACCTGAGGACAGACGTGGCACTGTTTTTTATCAAGTGTTTCTGTCAGGTTTTTCCTGATTTTGCGGTTCTCAGGTTGCGTGTGATATTACAACTTGGCTCCATTCACTACATTAGGACTGAGCTGCAATACCGCACACAACCTGAGGACAGACGTGGCGCTGTTTTCATCAAGTGTTTCAGGTTTTTGTTGTCATCGGGGGTGTGGTATTACAACTCAGCTCCATTCACTTCAATAGAACTGAGCTGCAATACCGCACACAACCTGAGGACAGACGTGGCGCTGTTTTTATGAAGTGTTTTCTGTCAGGTTTTTCCTGATTTTGTTGTTCTCAGGTTTCGTGCGGTATTACAGCATGGCTCAATTCACTACATTAAAACTGAGCTGCAATACCGCACACAACCTGAGAACAGACGTGGCGCTGTTTTTATCAAGTGTTTCTGTCAGGTTTTTCCTGATTTTGTTGTCATCAGGGGGGGTGTGGTATTACAACTCAGCTCCATTCACTACATTAGAACTGAGCTGCAATACCGCACACAACCTGAGGACAGACATGGCGCTGTTTTTTATCAAGTGTTTCTGTCAGGTTTTTCCTGATTTTGTTGTCATCAGGGGGTGTGTGGTATTACAACTCAGCTCCATTCACTACATTAGAACTGAGCTGCAATACCGCACACAACCTGAGGACAGACGTGGCACTGTTTTTTATCAAGTGTTTCTGTCAGGTTTTTCCTGATTTTGCGGTTCTCAGGTTGCGTGTGATATTACAACTTGGCTCCATTCACTACATTAGGACTGAGCTGCAATACCGCACACAACCTGAGGACAGACGTGGCGCTGTTTTCATCAAGTGTTTTTGTCAGGTTTTTCCTGATTTTGTTGTCCTCAGGGGTTGTGTGGTATTACAACTCCACTCCATTCACATTAGAACTGAGCTGCAATACCGCACACAACCTGAGGACAGGAGTGGCACTGTTTTTAAAAGAAATTAGCTCAAAACATGTCAAACAAGCAAAAAAATAACACAAAAGGTGTCAGTAAATGCTGGGAGTTGTAGTTTTGCAACATCTGGAGGTCCACAGTACGGAAACCACCGTCATAGTGTATCACATCCTAATCCAGACTAAAGGGGAACCTCGGAGGAAGGTGGGCAGAGCTCTTGTATCTGGAATATGTGGAAGACGGGGACCGCGGGGATTAAGGACAGCGTCAGCGCCAAACTTGAGATCTCTCTACCCATGGTTATGACATGCACCAGGACAATGGCATGCTGGGAGTTGTAGTTCTTGCAACAGCTGGAGGCACACTGATTTGAAAACACTGTGCTAAATCCTAAGATCCTGAAAGTGGTCTCCAAAATGTGGACCTCCAGCTGTTGCAAAACTACAACTCCCAGCGTGCCCGGACAGCCAACGGCTGTCCGGGCATGCTGGGAATTGTAGTTTTGCAACAGCTGAAGGCACACTGTGTTGGAAAATAATAATGTTTGGGATAATGGGAACGGCGGACCACAGCAACTTCATTCAGGACGTATGCTCTGTTTTATTCGGGTGCTGCCTCCTTCCTTAAACAGCGCCACCCCTGTCATCAGGTTGTATGCGGTACTGCAACTCCATTGAAGCGAATGGAGCCATGTTGTAATAACTCACACAACCTGAGGACAGGGGTGGCGCTGTTTCAGATAGAAAGGCAGCTATGTTTTTTCTAATCCTTTTAACATGACCTGCTGGGAGTTTTTGTACTACAATGTAAATGTAGAGTAGAAACATTGTCAACATGTGAGAAAACACAGTAAAAAAAAAAAAAAAAAAAAACTATAAAAAAACACTAAATTTTTAATAATAATAATAATAATAATAAAAAAAACTGTTAGAATAACAATAAAACAAAAACAAAAAAATAAAAATAAATCCACGCACGCGCAGTGAACCTACACCAAGAACTACACTCCCAGTGACTAGGTGAACTGCGAGGCACGAGTTACGCATGCGCGGAATGCCCCGCGAGCTCCCCCTCGCCGCCGTCTCCCAGGCAACGGTGACGTCATCATTCCGCGACCGCAGTTCCCTGCCGTGGGCTGTTCTCGGGGAAGAGGCCTCTGTTTCTCCTGCCCGGTGAGTGCGGCTCCTCTGTGTCGCGATAATATCGCCTCCTGCGCAGGCGTCTGTTGTGATATATCAGGCTCCACCTCCCGGGGCTTATAAATAGGGGGAAGAAGGGGAAGGGTCGTGTTTATGTCGCGCTATGAATGTTGGAGAAGGCGCCTCGTCCACCGCCATGGTGCTGTATGTATCGCGGTATATCGCGACATCTCAGTAGGAACGTATAGTAATACAGCTACATCCTACGGTTATATCCTGTTTATTAGAGTTTTTCACCCTTAACAATCTAGGAGACAACCAATGTGGCCACCATTGAGGTGTTCTCTGAGGGACTACAAGTCTCAGCATACCCTGGAGTCAAACGCATTGGATAAAGAAGCTCCTTTAAAGGGGTACTTCACTGGAAAACTTTGTATTTTTATTTTTATTTTTTATTTTTATCAACTGGTGCCGGAAAGTTGTAAATGACTTCTATTAAAAAAAAATCTTAATCCTTCCAGTACTTATCAGCTGCTGTGTGATCCACAGGAAGTTCTTTTCTTTTTGAATGTATTTTCTGTCTGACCACAGTGCTCTCTGCTGAGCACTGTGGTCAGGCAGAAAGGAAATTCAAAAAGAAAAGAATTTCCTCTGGAGTATACAGCAGCTAAGTACTGGAAGGATTAAGATTTTTTTTTTTTTATAGAAGTAATTTACTAATCTATATAACTTACTGCCACCAGTTAATAAAAAATAAATAAATAATAATAATTATGTTTTCCAGTGGAGTACCCCTTTAACCTGTTGCTCTCTGGCTGTCGCAACACCACAACTCCCAGCATGCTTCCTCACCCTCCGGGTGGTGGCCATAGTGTTGTCTCTGATGGACTACAAGTCACAGCATACCCTGGAGTCATTCCCTGGAGCAGTGTTTCCCAACCAGGGTGCCTCCAGCTGTTGCAAAACTACAACTCCCAGCATGCCCGGACAGCAAACGGCGGTCCGGGCATGCTGGGAGTTGTAGTTTTGCAACAGCTGGAGGCACCCTGGTTGGAAAACACTGCCCTGGAGTCATATGCATTGTATATAGATGTGCCTTTAACCTGTGGCTCTCTGGCTGATAAAAAAAAACTACAAATCCCAGCATGCTTCCTCACCCTTCAGGTGGCAGCTTAGTGTTGTCCTTGAGGGACTACAAGTCACAGTATACCCTGGAGTCATATGCATTATATATAGAAGCGCCTTTAACCTGCGGCTCCCTGGCTGCTGCAAAACTACAACTCCCAGCATGCTTCCTAACCCTCCGGGTGGTGATCATAGTGCCGTCTCTAAAGGACTATAAGCTTCAGCATGGAGTCGTGTGCATTGTACATCAAAGTGCCATTACCCTGTGGCTTCCTGGCTGCTGCAAAACTACAACTCCCAGCATGCTTCCTCACCCTTCGGGTGAGGAAGCATGCTGGGAGTTGTAGTTTTGCGACAGGTTGCTTTGTATCAGTATTCGCCGTTTACGCTTCTCTTATAATTTTGTACTCTTCCTGCTTTCTTCTGTTTCCAAGGACGAAAAAGGAAGCCAAGATGGCGCTGGTGTCGGCCGACACGAGGATATCGGAGCTGCTGAGCGAGCTGCATCAACTCATCAAACAGACGCAGGTGGGGGAAGCCTGGGCCGGGGGTCACATGGTGCCGTTTTTTTTTCTCCCCATGTGAATATATGCATACATATTATGGGCAGGAGGGTTATATACAACTTTATGTATACTTGTGCACATGACAGAACAGTCTTAAAAAAAAAAAAAAAAAAAAAAAAACAGGAGTTCCCCACGTGTTTCTATGCCAGATAGTCATCAGGGTACATCTGTGCTTAATAAAAAATAATAATAATAATTTATGCGGTCCAACCAGTGCACATTTATCACATAAAGCTGCCACGGATAAAGGGAATTATTATGTATTATGATTTGATGTTTCTCAACCAGTAAACCAATACTTTTTACAGCTGAGGATTTGTTACAATACCACCCAGACCAGACAATGAGGTAAACACGACAGCTGCACATATTTCTTGTCCTGATAGTTTGTTACAGTGTTCCAGCTCAGTTAACCTTGTGATAGGTCGGGATGTTTACCTTAGTGAAGTGGTCTCGAAACTTTGGACCTCCAGCTGTTGCAAAACTACAACTCCCAGCATGTCCGGACAGCCTTTGGCCGCAGCTCTGATTTTGTATTTTTTTTTTTTACCTTTTAGGAGGAGCGATCGAGAAGCGAGCACAACTTGGTAAATATCCAGAAGACACACGAGCGGATGCAGACGGAGAACAAGAGTAAGTGACGCAGCAGCTGTTCCCGACCCAGTGACCACCCTGCTCCCTTACATCTTCTAGGGATGTCCCGATACTGGTGTCGGCGCCGATACAGGATATCTGAGTACTTGTGCAAATGTCCCCGATAACCGCACACCATCAAAATAATAAAAACCCCACTTACCTTACCTCTATTACCTCTATGTTGTTCGCTCCCATATCCGGAGAGGTGCAGGTCCTGCAGCACTCTGGTTTGCAGGAGAAGGTCCTGTGCCACTAACAGCGTGGAGAATGCAGAGGCCTCAGTGTGGGAGTGGAGGTAAAGTGAGTGGGATTTTTGTTTTATTTTTGAGGGGACATGTTGGGGGAAACTACTTAAAGGAGATCTGTAGTGCTCTGAACTTTATAAGTTTTAGATCGCAGGGTCCCGAGCGCTGGGGCCTCCCGCGATCTCCTTTACGGGGCCGCAGCAATGTACAGGAAAGGGGGCGTTTTTTTCCTCGCATGACGCGTCAGCCGGCACGCCCCTCCATGAATCCCATAGAGATACATGGAGGGGCGTGTCGGCTGCCACGTCATGCGGGGACGGAACGCCCCCTTTCCTGTACATTGCTGCGGCCCCATACAGGAGATCACGGGGGGGCCCCAGCACTCGTACACCCCCGCCGCGATCTAAAACTCATCCCCTATCCCTCGGGTAGGGGATAAAGTTCAGAGCACTACAGATCTCCTATAACTGGGGCATCTACCTAATCGGAGGTTCCCTACCTACCTAACTACCTAGGTTCCCTGCCTATGGGGGGCTTTTGCCTAATAGGGAGGATTTCCTACCTACCAGGGGCTTTTGCCTTTATAAGGGGCTTCTACCTAATAGCGAGGATTCCCTACCTACCTCCTGGGGGCTTTTACCTAATATGGGGATTCCCTACCTGCCGGGGCTTTTGCCTAATAGGGAGGATTTCCTACCTACTGGGGGCTTCTACCTAATGGGGGGGGGGAAATGATCTACCTACTGGGAGCTTCTACCTTATAGGGTGCATTCCCACGTGGCATATTTTTCTGCGTATTTGGTGCTGCGTATTTTCCTACCCATTGACTTCAACAGGGAAAATAAAATATGCAGCAGCAAATACGCAGCAAATAACGCCGTGTGGGAACGTAGCCTTAAGATGTATTACCTACCTACCCCCTTGGGGTAGGGCCTTTACCTAATAGTGGGGATTCCCTACATACTGGGTGCTTCTACCTTTTATAAGATGTATTCACTACCTACCTCGTGGGGATTTCCTACCTACCCTCTGGGGGCCTTTACCTAATAGTGGGGGTTCCCTACCTAACGGAGGCTTTTGCCTAATGGGGATTTCCTACTTACCTACTGTCATATCTTAATTTAGTGTCAATGAGGTCTTTATGTCCGACCTTTTCCTAAGGCTTCACCAAGTCTAGAGCCACCTCTACTGTCACATGACCTTAAAAAAAAAAAAAAAGTGATATCGGGACATCCCTAATCCCCTTCCTGTAGCAGGTATATGGAAATCACCCAGCATGCTCTGGCTGCATATTGTAAGACAGTAATCAGTAGCTGCCGATCCGTGGATCTTCAATTGTTGCAAAACTACAACTCCCAGCATGCTGTGATAGTATTTGGCTGTAGTTGTCGTCTTACAGCAAGTGGAGAGCTGCACCGCAAAACCTAGTGAGGACTACAAGTCTCAGCATGCCCTGGCTGCATGTCATTAGACAATGCTCTCCAATCTATGGCTCTTTAGAGAACAACAACCCCCAGCATGCTATGAAGGCCATCGCCACATAATGCAGGCGTCGTATTGGCCACGAATCCGTCCTCCGGCTCTCTTAAAGGGAACGTATCGCATCATTACAGCCAATTAGTGAAACACCTTATTTTGTTTGTTTTCTGTTTTTTAAACTAATTTTCTAAATGTCATTTTATTTGTACGTTTTTAAGGGGGTGTATTACCTGGGGCAGCAGGGCGGGGGCGTACCAGTGCACCGAAGAGACTAATTTTACATGTTTCTATTTTTAGCTATATCTCCGCAACGCCGCGACGTACCGATAAACGGAAAAGACCCTAATGATCAGCGTCACCCGCTCTATCAGGCAGTACTAGCAGGTTAGTGCGGGTGACGCTGCTGTCAGCTTCCCTTTAAGTTATGCTCAAATGTGTTATGCCTAAAGGGGGACTCCGGTGTTTTAAAAACGTATCCCCTCGCTACGGGATAGGGGATAAGTGTCTGATGGCGGGGACCCCTTTCGATAGCTGGATATACACGGCAGCCCTATAGAGCAGGGTTTCCCAACCAGGGTGCCTCCAGCTGTGGCAAAACTACAACTCCCAGCATGCCCGGACAGCCGTTGGCTGTCCGGGCATGCTGGGAGTTGTAGTTTTGCCACAGCTGGAGGCACCCTGGTTGGGAATCAGACACTTAAACCCTTTCCTGTGCATAGGGGATACCTTTTTAAACAGCGGGGTACCCCCATTATAGTAATGCCTGTTTCTCACAGACAACTGTAAGTATATATTAAAAGAGAACTCTGCTTCTATGACTCTTTCCCCAGTATTCACAGTTCACGTGACTAATATGATGCAGTAGTCGGACAAATAACTTGGTCTTAAAGGGGTATTCCAGGAAAAAACTTTTTTATATATATCAACTGGCTCCAGAAAGTTAAACAGATTTGTAAATTACTTCTATTAAAAAATCTTAATCCTTTCAGTACGTATGAGCTGCTGAAGTTAAGGTTGTTCTTTTCTGTCTAAATCCTCTCTGATGACACGTGTCTCGGGAAACGCCCAGTTTAGAAGAGGTTTGCTATGGGGATTTTCTTCTAAACTGGGTGGTTCCCGAGACACATGTCATCAGAGAGAACTTAGACAGAAAAAAACAACCTTAGCTTTAGAAGCTCATAAGTACTGAAAGGATTAAGATTTTTTAATAGAAGTAATTTACAAATCGGTTTAACTTTCTGGAGCCAGTTGATATATATAAAAAAGTGTTTTACTGGATAACCCCTACTCCGGAGGGGGGAGGGGGGGGGGGGGTTCAAGTCAACTGGTGTCAGAAAGTTAAACAGATTTGTAAAGATGTAAAAATCTTAATCCTTCCAGTACTAAGTAGTTTTAATCTAAGTTTATTAATTTAAAGGGGTACTCCGCGAAGGAAAAAAAAAATGTTTTCAAGTCAACTGGTGCCAGAAAGTTAAAGGGGTACTCCGGTGGAAAACACTTTTTTTTTAAGGTCTTTATTAGTCAACTGGTGCCAGAAAGTTAAACAGATTTTTAAATTACTTCTATTTAAAAATATTAATCCTTTCAGTACTTATTAGCAGCTGTATGCTACCGAGGAAATTCTGTTCTTTTGAATTTCTTTTTTTGTCTTGTCCACAGTGCTCTCTGCTGACACCTGATGTCCGTATAAGGAACTGTCCAGAGCAGGAGAAAATCCCCATAGCAAACCTATGCTGCCTCTGGACAGTTCCAGACACGGGCGGAGGTGTCAGCAGAGAGCACTGTGGACAAGACAAAAAATAAATTCAAAAAGAACAGAATTTCCTCGGTAGCATACAGCTGCTAAAAAGTACTGGAAGGGTAAAGATTTTTTAATAGAAGTCATTTACAAATCTGTTTAACTTTCTGGCACCAGTTAATAAAAAAATAAAAAAAAGTTTTCCACTGGAGTACCCCTTTTAAACAGATTTGTAATTTACTTCTATGCAAAAATCTTAATCCTTCCAGTACTTATCAGCTGCTGTATGCTCCACAAGAAGTTGTGTAGTTCTTTCCAGTCTGACCACAGTGCTCTCTGCTGACACCTCTGTCCGTGTCAGGAACTGTCCAGAGCAGGAGCAAATCCCCATAGAAAACCTCTCCTACTCTGGACAGTTCCTGACATGGACAGAGGTGTCAGCAGAGAGCACTGTGGTCAGACTGGAAAGAACTACACAACTTCCTGTGGAGCATACAGCAGCTGATAAGTACTGGAAGGATTAAGATTTTTACATAGATGTAATTTACAAATCTGTTTTAGCTTTCTGACACCAGTTGACTTGAAAACATTTCCCCCCCCCCCCCCTTCGGAGTACCCCTTTAAGTTAATAAACTTAGATTAAAACTACTTAGTATCAGAAGATCTAATTCAGTAGATATCGGCATCACATTAGTACTGGCTCTGTGCACCTCTCACCATAGTCCTGGGTGGGCCTGTTCTCTTCTTCAAGTGGCCGCTGCCAGCAGTAAGGTGTTGCCGGCAAGCTGCATGCACGCTCTGAGCATACGGCTATGCTTTATTCTCCCTGCACGCTACCTCCTCCTGGTTTACGGCTTAAGATAATGGGTGGAATTAAGAGGTGTCGGGAAAGCAGTTCTAGCTTTGATTCTCACAATGATCGCTGTTTATAATGTGGCCAGACATGTTTCGGACTACACGCCCTGCCGCCTTCTTCAGTGGCTTATCGGGATCATGAAGAAAATCACCCAGCGGTCTTAGAAATCACTGGGACTATAAGGCTCAGCATGCCCTGGCGACATGTTGTAAGTCATTAGATCAGTGTTTCCCAACCAGGGTGCCTCCAGCTGTTTAAAAACGACAACTCCCAGCCAACGGCTAGAGGCACCCTGGTTGGGAAACACTGTTCTATGGTAAGAGTGCCCAACCTGCGGCCCTCCAGCTGTTGCAAAATTACAACTACCAGTATGCCCGGACCGCCTTTGACTGTCCAGCCATGCTGGGAGGTGTAGTTTTGCAACAGCTGGAGGCACCCTGGGTTGGAAACACTGCATTAGACAATGGTCTTCAATCCATGGTTGAAGAACTACAACCCCCAGCATGCTTTGAAGCCCTTTGGCTGTCCGGGCATGCAGGAAGTTGTAGTTTTGCAACAGCTGGAGGCGCTCTGGTTGGGAAACACTGCTTTGGAGGGTCCTTTAGCGGGTGGGGCATATTTTAACAGGCTCTCATTCAGCTTCCTGGCACACATATAGCAGAGGCGACCCCCGTTACTGTCGCGTATTGTGCAGGATCTTGTAACCTGGTTCTTCTTTCTTGTCTCCTCAGTCTCCCCGTATTACCGCACCAAACTGCGAGGCCTCTACACAACCGCCAAGGCAGACGCCGAAGCCGAATGCAAGTAAGTGACGGACACGACCATCTGCCTTTAATATGGGGGGGTAGCTGTTATCTCCGGGGCAAAACGGCTACCATCTTCCCAACCAGTGTGCCTCCAGCTGTTGCAAAACTACAACTCCCAGCATGCCCGGACAGCCGAAGGCTGTCCGGGCATGCTGGGAGTTGTAGTTTTGCAATATATTTTGCTCTTGCAATGTCATCCAGTCTTGACATGTTTGTCCGTCCTTTCCCAGCATTCTGCGCAGATCATTAGATAAAATCGCCGAGATCAAGTCCTTATTGGAGGAGAGACGTATCGGTGAGTACCTGACTGCACTCAGTATAGCAATAAATAATAATACATTTATGGATAAAGAGGGGGGGGGGGGTGTAACTCACTAAAGCATAAGAACGTTCCCAAGGTTAAAGGGGTACTCCCCTGGAAAACATTTTACTTAAATCAACTGGTGCCAGAAAATTAACCAGATTTGTAAATTACTTCTATTTAAAAAAAAAAAAATCTTAATCCTTCCAGTACTTATCAGCTGCTATATGCTCCACAGGAAGTTATTTTCCTTTTTGAATTTCCTTTTGTCTTACCACAGTGCTCTCTGCTGACACCTCTGTCCATTTTAGGAACTGACCAGAGCAGCATATGTTTTCTATGGGGATTTGCTTCTACTCTGGACAGTTCCTAAAATGGACAGAGGTGTCAGCAGAGAGCACTGTGGTCAGACAGAAAGCTAATTCAAAAAGAAAATAACTTCCTGTGGATCGAAGAACAGCTAAGTACTGGAAGGATTAAGATTATATATTTTTTTTTTTTTATAGAAGTAATTTACAAATCTGTTTAACTTTCTGGCACCAGTTGATTTAAAAAAAAAAAAAAAATTATTTCCTGGGGAGTACCCCTTTAACTGGTGTAATCTAAACCCTAAATAGACCTAAAATTGAATAAAAATATAGTAAACCATGAAGAGTGAAAAATGGAGAGATAAATAGAGAGAAAAGGAGGATATCCAGTGTGAATGTCAAAGTAAAACGTTGTAAATCCATATTCTGGACCTGAGATATGGCTAATTAAAGGGGTATTCCAGGAAAACATTTTTTTTTTTAAATATATATATATATATATATATATATATATATATATATATATATTATATATATATATATCTCTCAACTTGCTCCAGAAAGTTAAACAGATTTGTAAATTACTTCTATTAAAAAAATCTTAATCCTTCCAATAATTATCAGCTGCTGAAGTTGAGTTGTTCTTTTCTGTCTGGCAACAGTGCTCTCTGCTGACATCTCTTGCTTGTCTCGGGAACTGCACAGGGTAGAAGAGGTTTGCTATGGGGATTTGCTTCTACTCTGGACAGTTCCCGAGACACCTGTCATCAGAGAGCACTTAGACAGAAAAGAACAACTCAACTTCAGCAGCTCATAAGTACTGGAAGGATTACGTTTATTAATTGAAGTAATTTACAGATCTGTTTAACGTTCTGGAGCCAGTTGATATTTATAAAAAAAGTTTTTTTCCTGGATAACCCCTTTAAGTGTACAATATTATACGTAAAATAAAATGGTAACCCGCTACTGTCCAAGCGGGGCCCTTGTTATGGAAGTAGTAAGATGATAAAAATTACATATAAATACGATCACAAGTGTTAAATTGAATAAAACCGAAATGGATTATAATAAAACCACCTATAAGGTTAGGTTTACACTACGAATTCCGCTTTTAAATTGAAGGCAGAAATTCCGCTTACTAAAATGTACTGTGTAGTGAATGGGTTCCCGTTCACACTTCGGAATTTGTGAACAGAAAATCCCCTTTAAAATTTCCGCCTGAAGAATGGCGTTGCTCCTTCTTCAGGCGGAAATACTTGCGGAACACATTACAGTCTATTGGAGACTGCAGTGTCCGCGCGGTCCTAGTGCCGACTGATTTAGCCCGGAGATTCCGCAGTGTGAACCGAGCCTAAGGAATCAGTGTCCATAATCAAAGGCCTCCAGTACGTTTCATAAGAGACTGAGGCATTGTTTTATTATAATCCATTTCTGTTTTATTCAATTTAAAGGGGTACTCCGGTGAAAACCTTTTTTCTTTTAAATCAACTGGTGGCAGAAAGTTAAACATATTTGTAAATTACTTCTATTAAAAAATCTTAATCCTTCCAGTACTTATTAGCTGCTGAATGCTACAGAGGAAATTCCTTTCTTTTTGGAACACTGATGACATCACGAGCACAGTGCTCTCTGCTGACATCCCTGTCCATTTTAGCAACCGTGGATAGCAGATGTATGCTAAGGGCAGCATGGTGGCTCAGTGGTTAGCACTGCTGCCCTGCAGTGCTGGGGACTTGGGTTCAAATCCCACAAAGGACAACAATAAATAAAGACTTATTATTATTATAATAACGTCAGCAGAGAGAACTGTGCTCGTGATGTCATCAGAGAGCATTCCAAAAAGAAAATAATTTCTTCTGTAGTATTCAGCAGCTAATAAGTACAGGAAGGCTTAAGATTTTTTAATAGAAGTAATTCACAAATATGTTTAACTTTCTGCCACCAGTTGATTTAAAAGAAAAAAGGTTTTCACCGGAGTACCCCTTTAACACTTGTGATCCTATTTATTTGTAATTTTTATCATCTTACTACTTCCATAGCAAGGGCCCCTCTTGGATAGTAGCGGGTTACCATTTTATTTTACGTATAATAAAGATTGTATATCAACTGGCTCCAGAAAGTTAAACAGATTTGTAAATTACTTCTATTAAAAAAAAATCCTTAATCCTTTCAGTACTTATGAGCTGCTGAAGTTGAGTTGTTCTTTTGTATCTAAGTGCTCTCTGATGACACGTGTCTCAGGAACCGCCCAGTTTAGAAGCAAATCCCCATAGCAAACCTCTTCTACTCTGTGCAGTTCCCGAGACAAGCAGAGATGTCAGCAGAGAGCATTGTTGCCCGACAGAAAAGAGCAACTCAACTTCAGCAGCTGAAAATTATTGGAAGGATTAAGATTTTTTTAATAGAAGTAATTTACAAATCTGTTTAACTTTCTGTAGCCAGGTAATATAAGAAAAAAAGTTTTTTCCTGGAAAAGGGGTACTCCTCTGCTCAGCATTTGGAACAAACATAGCACCGCCCCCTTATGTCACATCCCGCCCCCTCAAAGCAAGTCTATGGGAGGGGGCGTGACAGACGTCACGCCCCCTCACATAGACTTGCATTGAGGGGGCGGGGTGTGATGGCATCAGGGGGCGGAGCTATGACGTTTTACTGTGACATTCACACTGGATATCCTCCTTTTCTCTCTATTTATTCATTTTTCACTCTTCATGATTTTTTTTGAGGACTGGTTTACTATATTTTTTATAATACATTTATAATTAGCGCCTAAGATGCCAACCTGCAGGGCTCCTGGCGTGGTAGGGACACTGTTGGGGGCGTGGTCCCAATTGTACATTAAGTTGGCCATACACATAGGCTAGCTGATGGCAGAACACTGGTCTCTCCCGATCTCTATCTAATCATGCACGCTCAGCCTGGCCAAGCATGCCCGTGTTCTCAGTGGGATGAAGTTCTTAGGTCATGCCAGACCGCTTCCTCCCCTGACGTCTGCTGAGGGTGAAGAGGCTGCTATATATACACTTTAAAAACTAAAAAAAACAAAGCTACTTTCTTCCAAAAACAGCGCCACCCTGTCCTGAGGTTGTATGTGGTATTACAGCTTGGCTTCATTCACTTTAATGGTTCAGCTGACCTGTATGTATTTGTATGAGCAGCTTCACACCTCTTATTCTCTTCGCAGCTGCCAAGATCGCCGGCCTATACCATGACTCTGAGCCGCCCAGGAAGACCATGAGGCGCGGGGTGCTGATGACCCTCCTCCAGCAGTCTGCCATGACGCTGCCACTGTGGATTGGAAAGCCTGGTGAGAAGTAAGTGGCCCCCTATTTCTTGGAGTGTATGAAATGCCGTCTATAGTCCATAGTGATGTTTGTTTTTCCCTCCTCTGTCGCAGACCTCCACCCCTGTGTGGCGCCATTCCAGCCTCTAGTGATTACGTAGCCAAACCCGGAGACAAGGTGGCGGCTCGTGTGAAGGCGGTGGATGGGGACGAGCAGTGGATCCTGGCCGAGGTGGTCAGCTACAGTCACGCCGCCAACAAGTAGGTGTCTGCCCAGCAGGGGGGGGGGGGGGTACTCGAGGGGGCATCACTGTAGGGCAATACATAACCCTGCCAATGTTTTCTAGGTACGAAGTGGATGACATAGACGAGGAGGAAAAGAGTAAGTATCACATGATCTGCATGAATTCAAAGACTTCTGGAGGAGGGAAGAACGGTGCGGTGGGTTTTCTAATGGTGCCAGGTACTCCTGCTCAGCTCCTATGTATTTCAGTGGTGCTGAGCTGCAGTACCCGGCACCACATCTACAGTGTACAGAGCTGAGGCCTTTGGTTATATTTGTATATTAACTACATGTGAGCGCTGCAGCTCGTCTGACAGCGTATTCCCTGCTGGAGGTGGTGGGTGTCTGCACCTCGCCATTAGTTACTGATGGCTTATCCTGACGATCAGTATTTGAAATTAGAGAACCCTTTAAGCTATCCCAGGTCTTATTTTCACTTACAATTAGGGATGTCCCAATACCGATACTGAACATTTACATAAGTACTTGTGCAAATGTCCCCGATACCTAATCCGATACCTGCCAGCGGACTCCTGCCAGCAGGTATCAGGGAGGTGCGGTAAGCCGCCTGCACCCTCTGATCCCGAGCGCAGTGCGCCCATCATAGCCGGGACCCACATTAACCTTTTAGATGCCGCAATGAAAGTTGATTGCGGCATCTGAGATTAACTGCCGGTTAGCTCAGGGATGCTGATCAGGATTACCGTGGTGTAATCGCAGTGTCCTGATCAGGGGAGAGGACGGCCGGAGGTCCCTTACCCTGCACCGTGCCGTCCGATCGTCGCGCCTTTACTGCAGCCAACCATGGCCAATGAAAACTGATCAGTGTATGCAATCTACAGATTGCAAGTAATAGTACATTTGAATCACCCCCTTTCAAAAAGTTTAAATAAAATTAAAAAAATATATATTTTTTTTAATGTAAAAAAAAGCCCTTTTTCCCATTATAAAAAAAATAAAAAATTTGAAAAAGTATTAGTAATTGGTATAGGCGAGTACTTGGGGGGGGGGGGAGGAGGAAGTATCGGTACAAGTACTTGGTCTTAAAAAAATATCGGGACATCCCTACTTACTATCCTACTGCTCAAACTTTCATTGCTTAGTGGTTGCTGTAGTTGTTTTGACTTTCCTGGTTCTGGTTTTGTTAGTTACCCTGTAAAAGTGGTGATTTAGTGCGGTCACTGCTGTTAGGGCCCCTGAGAGCCCCCTCATGGTGCACATCTGTCATTCTCTCCAGAGCCGGGTATTAGGGTGCATGCACACCACGTTTTTACTATACAGTTCCCGTACGGAACCCTATAGAAAACAGTTTGCATTGACTTAACATTATATGTCAAACGCATCATCTGGTTTAGTCCGTTTTTTTTTTTTTTTCCCGGACCCAAAACCCTAGACTACCAGTTTTTTTGGTCCGGGTGAAACTGTATTAAACCGTATACGTTTGTTTAACATGGAAGTTGATGTAAACCTTACAGAACTGTATGTGCGTACGCTTCCATCCGGTTTTCACCATACGGTTTTTTACTTTGCACAGTTTTTTTCTTGGAATTTCAATCTAACAAGTGAAACTTTATTCAAAATGGAGTGAAAAGTTAAGAATGTAGATGTGTTTTTTCTTAAAAACGGATGCAACCGGATATCACTTTTCAAACCGTATACAGGATAAAATTTTGTACACACGTTTTGATACAGTTTATTCAGGTTTTGAGGAATCAGTTTTTCATCAAAAACCTGATACGGGAACTGTATTGCAAAAACGTGGTGTGAATGCAGCCTAAACTGTATGAAACCGCGTGTACAAATTTTAATCCGTATATGGGAGTTGTAGTTTTGCAACAGCTGGAGGCACCCTGATTAGGAGGTAGACGACGTTGATCCTGATATGGAGACATAACCTGTGCGTCATTGTTTCCCTCTCAGACGTCACACGCTCAGCCGCCGCAGGATCATCCCTCTGCCCCAGTGGAAAGCCAATCCAGAAACCGACCCGGAGGCGCTGTTCCAGAAAGACCAACTAGTGCTGGCGCTGTACCCTCAGACCACCTGCTTCTACCACCTGCTTCTACCGAGCCCTGATCCACACCCCTCCACAGCGGGTGAGTACATATTCATACCAAAAAGAGGGGTGAGTGTCAAACATGGCACTGCCAGGAATGGCTATTGGGGGGTCTGACCGCCAGGAATGGCTATTTGGGGGTCCGACTGCCAGGAACGGCTAATGGGGGGTCTGACTGCCAGGAACGGGTATGGGGGGGGTCTTGGTCTGACTGCCAGGAACGGTCGGGTAGAAACGGGGATGGGGGGGTCTGACTGCCAGAAAAGGGGATTGGGGGGGGGGGAGCCTGACTGCCAGTAACGGGTATGGGGGGGGGGGGGTGTCTGACTGCCAGGAACGGGTATTGGGGGGGGGTGTGACTGCCAGGAACGGGTATTGGGGGGGGGGGGGGGGGTGTCTGACTGCCAGGAACGGCTATGGGGGCTGATACAGTAGGTGTCCCCCTTTGGCCGTATGATCAGAGTCTTCCCTTCCTGGTATCTCAGCCCCAGGACGACTACTCGGTGCTGTTTGAAGACACGTCCTACGCTGATGGCTACTCGCCTCCCCTCAACGTGGCCCAGAGATACGTGGTGGCCTGCAAGGAACCGAAGAAAAAGTGAAGAGGTCACCGAGACCAGAGGAGAAAGTCTCTTCATTGTCCACTGGGTAGGACGGGGGTCTTAGAATTTTTTTTTTTTTTTTTTTTTATACATTAAATGCTTCATCCCCAAAAAATTGTTACATCTAAAAGGGGGGAAAAGATAAAGAACTGCTCGGATTTTCCTCTCCTATAGGGGGCAGTGCTGGGAGGTGATCATGCGATGAGGTTGTTTGGTCAATGAATACAATAGATCCCAGAATAATGTGAATGGGACGTCCTATACAACATGGCGGTGTCTGCGCTAGAGGCTTCCCTGTGTTTTTCAAACAGTGTGTCCCCAGCTGTTGCGAAACTACAACTCCCAGCATGCCCGGACAGCCGAAGGCTGCCCGGGCATGCTGGGAGTTAGTTTCGCAACAGCTGGGGACACACTGTTTGATAAAACACTGCCTTAAAGGGGTACGGCAGGATTTTTTTCTTTTTCTTCAGCCTTTGAGCCCATGATACATGTAATAAGGGGGACATTTATCAATAATTTTACCCCTTTTTGATTATTTGACGCATAATTTTGTGCAGCGTCACTCATTGCGTCTTTTTTGGCGGAACATTTTCAGATGTCTATTATTCGTGCAGTAGACACTAATTTATTACCAGCACAAGGTTTGTTTACACGGTCAGACTTTGCGCATTGCTGACATTTTTTACGCAAATATAGAACATCAAGGCAGACATGCTGCGTTCCCCTATGATTTATATACTACTGTGTAAACTTTAATTTTTAAATCCCCCGCCGAGAGCCCTGAATAGCCGCCATGGAGGAGGCATTCAGGGCTCCCAGCAGAGTATTTAGACTACTACTTTGATGATACCCCCCCCCCCCAATGCATATTTATAATAATTCATTGACCCCAGTGTCCTTATTCCCCCTCCTGCTGCCCGCTCCTCATCTTCTTGAGCAGGGCACCAGCGGGACATGTCGGGAACGGGCGGCGGTGAATGAATGAAGCCAACTTGTTCCGCATGTCTGCTTCATTCATTCACCGCCACCCGACATGTCCCTGCTGCTGCTCTGCTCCTCATGCAATCAGTGCTCCGCCGGGACACGTCTATTCTCTGCTGCTCGTCAGAGTACGGTGACGAGCAGCAGAGAATAATAGACATGTCCCGGCGGTGCACTGATTGCGCTAGGAGCAGAGCGCATTTTTTTTGTCCTTTGGATCGCTGAGAAAGGTAAGAGACAATATCATAAGTCACATGGTCACCGGGGGGGGGGGGGGGGGGGATGGGGGGGGGGTGCGGGGCGGGCGGTGTATATAATATTACTTCAGTAAATCTCATACACCCCCTGAAGGTCATGTGACTTATGACATATCTTCTCTGGCCTCATGGAATGCTGGGAAAGGTCAGAGACAGCAGTAAAATAACAAGACTTGCCCTTCTGCATGAAAACAGGACAAAGCGCCACCCAGAGGTAATAGAAGTAAATTACACAGTATTATAACTTGGCCTCATGGGCTTAAAGACTGAAGAAAGAAATAATGTGTGAATACCCCTTTAATATAGACCATCAGCGTATAAAGCACAGGGCCATGTATAGTGAACGCCTTGTAAGGTCGGACATGGCGCCGTTCACACTTCTGACTCCTATTTGGGCCGGGTTTACATCACGTTTTTCTCCACGTTCAGTGCGATGTCCAAAATCAAGCGTCTGGTCCATGTGCAGAAATAAGATGAGGAAATGGCGCAATGGACTTTCTATCCGTGGGATTGTGCAAATAAAACTGTATTTCTATAAAGAAGCACTCCGCACTTATTATTTATATATCACCATCACTAGTCCTATAGCAGCATCCATGTGGTTTATTACTGTAACTAGGTCATGTGAGCAACAGTCCAACCCACAGAAGATCAGTGCTTCAAAGGGGTACTGGATATGAAAAACATATCCCCTATCCTATAAGTGGCTGATTTGGGGGGGGGAGGAGGAGAGAGTTCACCCAATCTTCAGAACTGGGCCGTCTCCTCCTCAGAGAGTTCTGGCCCCCACCTTCCAAAACTAACTGGTCTCACCAGTGACGGCCCGCTCCTCCACTCACAAGCTGAGGAAGGTCATTGCTGTGGCAGAGGAGGATGTCGCTCCTGAGACCCATTCTGGGGGTGCGGGGGCACCTCAATCAGTGTGTCACCTCCCACCAGGAGGGGGTCCTCCATCAGTGCGTCACCTCCCACCAGGCAGGGGTCCTCCATCTAGTGGTTGGACCCCCCGATCTGACTCTTATCCCCTATTATGTGGCAAATAGAGAATATTTCTCAACGCACTTTGATTAAGAAAATGCATCAAAACTGCAAATAATGTGAATGGACACCTCCCCACTCATGAGTCTCATCAGTTTAAGCTTCTGGAGTATAGCCAGGTCATTAGATTTGGTCTCATTAGGCAAATAACAGTGATGAGACTCCACTCCCTCTCTCTCTGCAAAATTAGAGGATTTATGGGAAATGTTGACAGCATGACATTTCTGCTCTGACAAAGAAACAATATGGAGGAAACTCCAAACCTGTCACCTCATGTAAGCACAAGGTATACACAAGAACCTTTACATGAGGGTATTCTAGAATATGCTGCTCTATATAAGAAAGTACAACCGCTCCGTTATTTGTCTGTGGGTGATGGACGCCATCGTGTCATCTAACCTATATTGTGATCTTCTTATACAGCTGACACTGATCTTCATCACCTGGAGGTCACAGCGGCCTCTAGAGGGTCATGAAAAGCTATATATATATATATATATATATATATATATATATATATATATATATATATGCACTAATCATAAAATGTTGCAGTATCTTGTAATAACCTTTTTTATTGGACTAACAGAATTTTGTAGAGACAAGTTTTCGGGATTCCTCCCTTTATCAAGTCCAAAGCAAATCTCAGATTTATCTTTGATAAAGGGAGGAATCCGAAAGCTTCTCTACAAAATTGTCACTCAAATAAAAAAAGGTTATTACAAGATACTGCCACATTTTATGATTTGCATCACTGGACTAATACGGTTACTCACATTTACCATTTATATATATTTTTTTTATTATGCCCCATATTTATATATGGGTGACACTGTTTGGCATCATCATCGCCTCCATTTAACATAATGCAGGAGATGTTTCTGAATGTTTACAACTATGTCCATATAAATAAATAACCTGTTTACCTCCCACGCTCCCCCCAGTGTTCTGCTCCTGTCCCCTGATGTGACTGTCAGGCTCGGGAAGCATCTGGGCCCAATGTGTCCATGTCTGTCAATAAGTACCTCACTGGGGCCATTGCTTAGTGTGGGATTTCCCAACCAGGGTGCCTCCAGCTTTTGCAAAACTACAACTCCCAGCATGCTAGGACAGCCTTCGGCTGTCCTAGCATGCTGGGAGTTGTAGTTTTGCAAGAGCTGGAGGCACCCTGGTTGGGAAACACTGGCTTAGCGGCAGTGTCACACATTGGGCCCTGGTGCTTCCCATGTAGGACTGATTTATATCCTACATAATGGGCATTGTCAGGACCCCCCTCCCTCCGGCTAACCCCTTTAAAAAAAAAAATCTTATTGTCAGCAGCAGCGGGTGCTTCCTGCCCAAAGGTTTATTACATTCCCATTGCAGGAGCGGACATTTGCCGGCTGTGCTGCTCCCTCTATATTTTGGGGCGATATGTAGCGGTGTCCAGACTCCATTCCATGTGATTTATTCTGTACATACAATGATTGGAGCTTAAAAATCATTAATCAAGATTAAAAAGAAATAAATAGCTGAGGTATCAGACTAGTGTGGGCTCCAGATCTCCTCCAGGTTCCTGTAGAAGCCTCTTATATACACAGTCACGTAACGCCCAAGGGGCCATGTGTCCAGGGGCACGTTCTGTGCTTGTTCAAAAATTTTATATTCTTTCCATAATAAATAAATCCACACTGATGGAGGCGGGATCCTCCATCAGGGCGGCCATCTCCCACCAGGCGGGGTCCTCCATCAGTGCGGCATCTCCCACCAGGCGGGGTCCTCCATCATTGCAGGCACCTCCCACCAGGCGGGGTCCTCCATCAGGACGGCCATCGCCCACCAGGCGGGGTCCTCCATCAGTGCGGCATCTCCCACCAGGCGGGGTCCTCCATCAGTGCGGCATCTCCCACCAGGCAGGGTCCTCCATCAGTGCGGCATCTCCCACCAGGCAGGGTCCTCCATCATTGCAGCCATCTCCCACTAGGCGGGGTCCTCCATCATTGCAGCCATCTCCCACCAGGCGGGGTCCTCCATCATTGCAGCCATCTCCCACCAGGCGGGGTCCTCCATCATTGCAGCCATCTCCCACCAGGCGGGGTCCTCCATCAGGGCAAGTTCCTCCATCAGTGTGGCACCTCCCGCCAGGCAGGGTCCTCCATCAGTGCGGCACCTCCCGCCAGGCAGGGTCCTCCATCAGTGCGGCATCTCCCACCAGGCAGGGTCCTCCATCAGGGCGGCATCTCCCACAAGGCGGGGTCCTCCATCAGGGCGGCACCTCCCACCAGGCGGGGTCCTCCATCAGGGCGGCACCTCCCACCAGGCAGGGTCCTCCATCAGTGCGGCATCTCCCACAAGGCGGGGTCCTCCATCAGTGCGGCACCTCCCACCAGGCAGGGTCCTCCATCAGTGCGGCACCTCCCACAAGGCGGGGTCCTCCATCAGGGCGGCACCTCCCACCAGGCGGGGTCCTCCATCAGTGCGGCACCTCCCACCAGGCAGGGTCCTCCATCAGTGCGGCATCTCCCACCAGGCGGGGTCCTCCATCAGTGCAGCTCGTCCACCCAGTGAGCCTACAGAAGAGAAGACTCCTTTATACCCAGCCTAAGGTGACATCAGATGGTGACATACCGGGGTCCACTCTACCTGCGTCTGTGAGATCTCCTCCAGGTCCCCGTAGCAGCCTTTCTTATATCGGATCAGGTCTCCCCAGAGCACAGAGTTTCCGCAGCTACGAGACAGGAGGGCAGAGGTCAAAGGGGCGCAGTGTAAAAGGAGTCACATGACTTAAAGGGGTACTCCACTGGAAAACATTTTTTAATCAACTGGTGCCAGAAAGTTAAACAGATTTGTAAATGACTTCTATTAAAAAATCTTTACCCTTCCAATACTTATTAGCATCTGTATGCTACAGAGGAAATGCTTTTCTTTTTTGTCTTGTCCACAGTGCTCTCTGCTGACTCCTCTGTCCGTGTCAGGAACTGTCCAGAGCAGGAGAAAATCCCCATAGCAAACCTCTCCTGCTCTGGACAGTTCCTGACACGGACAGAGGTGTCAGCAGAGAGCACTGTGGACGAGACAAAAAAAATTCAAAAAGAAAAGCACTTCCTCTGTAGCATACAGCTGCTAAAAAGTACTGGAAGGGTAAAGATTTTTTAATAGAAGTCATTTACAAATCTGTTTTAACTTTCTGGCACCAGTTGATTTAAAAAATAAAAAAAAAAATTTAGTTTTCCACCGGAGTGCCCCTTTAATTTATCCAGGTCTACCCTTAGCACAGGCCATCAATGGATAAGGCAGTGCTGGGAAGCCCCATAGAGCTGTAGTGTCTAAACTGTAGACCTCCAGGTGTTGCAAAACTACAACTCCCAGCATGCCCGGACAGCCGTTGGCTGTCCGGGCATGCTGAGAGTTGTAGTTTTCCTAAACCTGGAGGTCCAAAGTTTGGAGACCACTGCCATAGCGATTGGGGAAGGTACCAAAAGTCAGACCTTAACCAATTCTTCAAACCATGACTTGATACTTTTCACAGCTGAGGGTTTGTTACAGTTGCATCTAGGCAGGACAGTCCCGGGCGTCAGCCGTCAGCACTAATATCTCTCGTTCTGATCGTTACGTTCTTCTTGCACTGATACATTGTATCCGTCTGAGCGATCTACAGACTGATACAATTGTAACAAATCCTCAGCTGTGAAAAAGTTAGGAGGTGACGGGCGCAGCTCACCTGGGGCACAGACCCTCCACGGGGATCAGGTGATCGGGATCATTTCGGAGGAAGAGTTTGGCCAGGCAGAGGATGTGGGCGTTCAGGGAGCAGCCGGGGTGGAAGCAGCGCAGGGCGTCATCCTGACTCTGTACGGGGAGAAGACGACATGCGGGTGAAGGTGGCGCCGGTCACCCCCCCCCCCCCCTCCCCAGTACATAGCTCCGCCCACTGATGGGAAGTTTGTGCCTCATGTGACTATACCCTCATACGTCACCCACCTGCAGCTTGTCATAGCAGACCCTGCAGCGCTGTACCACGCTGTGGAGTTGGATGGCGCTCTCCTCCTCGTGGCCCTTCTCCCCCTGGGTCTTACCGATCGGCTTGGCCCTCACTTGTCCGAATGCCAGCGGCATGTGCAGCGGAGGCTGGAGGAGGGGCGGCAGCTCCCGGTGGTACTCCTGTCTGAGCCAGCGCAGGGTGAGGGGTAAGCGGTTCCAGGGCGCCACCCGCAGCATGTGGTAGAGGACCATGAGGTGGAAGTCAAAGCTGGATTGTTTCTTTGTCTTCCGTGGCACGTGGGTGAGACGGCGGGAGACGTGCGGGTGCTGCCAGGCCCACTCAAACTAAGGAGAGACGAGAAGCTGGGTCACAACCAGAGCTGCATTTATTATTCTTATACTCCAGTCACCTCCAGAGCTGCATTTACTATTCTTATACCATAATACAGGGTTTCCCAACCAGGGTGCCTCCAGGTGTTGCAATACTACAACTACCTGCATGCCCAGACAACCAAAGGCTGTCCGGGCATGCTGGGAGTTGTAGTTTCGCAACACCTGGAGGCACCCTGGTTTGGAAACACTGCCCTAATAACCTCCAGAGCTGCATTTACAATTCTTATACTCCAGTCATATCCAGAGCTGCATTTACTATTCTTATACTCCAGTCACCTCCAGAGCTGTAGTCATAGTTGTGTCCGCTTGTTCTCTTACCCGTAAAGCTGCGATATCATTGGGGAATCCATGGACGATCAGCACCATGTCCCTGCACAGGGGAGAAGAGAAGTCACTGATCTGTACAGTTTGGGATCACGTTTTATACTCTGTGCCGGGGCCCCACGACTTCCTATAAAGGTCTGGCGGAGCCCTTGGTGCCCTCATGTACCCTACAGGGATCAGTTCTGCGGCTTCTCTGATGATCAGTGGATGGAAATATTCTGACCAGAACCATGCTGATCCTTACTCACTGACAGCCAGCAGAGATCCTGACACTGTGGGGGAACCTAGATATAGCGCAGTAGAAAGCAGAGGGATATAATGTGACTGTGCTCCTCGTGGGCGGTCCTTACCATGGGCCCCTCCCACTGGTCTTCCAGGCTCCTCCCTTCTGTTTGCCTCCGTTGTGCTGCTGGATCCGCCGCTCTGGGTTCACAGTGAAGCCGATGTAGATCCGGCCCTTGTACTTGGGATTAGTGCAGAAGAGAAGATAAACCCCGAAAAATCCTTCCACCTCCACAACCATCCTGCCTGCTGAGAGGATAGACCGGATCAGAGGCACAGTACTACTTCTACCTACACCTACACCGCACAGTACCACTTCCGCCTACACCGCACAGTACCACTTCCGCCTACACCGCACAGTACCACTTCCGCCTACACCGCACAGTACCACTTCCGCCTACACCGCACAGTACCACTTCCGCCTACACCGCACAGTGCCCCTCCCCTCCTGTATACATATAACGCACAGTGCCCCTCCCCTCCTGTATACCTATATAACGCACAGTACCCCTTCCCTCCTGTATACCTATATAACGCACAGTACCCCTTCCCTCCTGTATACCTATATAACGCACAGTACCCCTTCTCTCCTGTATACAACGCACAGTACCCCTTCCCTCCTGTATACCTATATAACGCACAGTACTCCTACCCTCCTGTACACATATATAACGCACAGTACTCCTCTCCTGTATACCTATATAATGCACAGTACTCCTTCCCTCCTGTACACATATATAATGCACAGTACTCCTTCTCTCCTGTATACCTATATAATGCACAGTACCCCTTCTCTCCTGTATACCTATATAACGCACAGTACCCTTTCTCTCTTGTATACATATATAACGCACAGTACCCCTTCTCCCCTGTATACCTATATAACGCACAGTACTCCTTCTCCCCTGTATACCTATATAACGCACAGTACCCCTTCTCTCCTGTATACATATATAACGCACAGTACTCCTTCTCCCCTGTATACATATATAATGCACAGTACTCCTCTCCTGTATACATATATAACGCACAGTACTCCTTCTCCCCTGTATACATATATAACGCACAGTACTCCTTCCCTCCTGTACACCTATATAACGCACAGTACTCCTTCCCTCCTGTACACCTATATAATGCACAGTACCCCTTCTCCCCTGTATACATATATAACGCACAGTACTCCTCTCCTGTATACATATATAATGCACAGTACTCACCTATAAACTGCAGTGATAACAGCTCATCCACCCACCTCAGTCTCCGCCCTCTTCCGGGCCGTTACGTCACTTCCTGGTTACGGGTCCTCAGCTGACGAGGCTTTCATAGTGACGGGTCGTCCTTTATAATCGCCTGTATCATTCGTTTGGTGACGCCATAAGAACCATCAAATGAAGGGTCGGATCTCACCCCGTGATATTTATTACACTGATCTCCATCATTTTACTAATAAAATCCCCAACAAATCCCAGTGATACCGTGAGACGATCAGATCTCCATCATCAGGCAATAACGGGGGCAGCACAGACCAGAAATGCCGGGGAGAATCTGATTGGCTGAATTTGTATTGTGTCTCCGCCTCCTTCTAAAGTTTTTCTCCACTCTTATTAGCTGAGCCTCCTGTCAGTCATCCTTGTGGGCGCAGCTCGGAGAATTCCCACCAATGAGAGCCGGAGGAGCGGTGCGCAGTGCGGAGGTGTCCGCGCATGCGCGGTGCTGCAGGTTGCAGTATCATGGCTGGAGACGGAGGGATCAGTGTGGAGACCCTGAAGGAGAAGCTGAGGCGGGAGCTGCAGGCCGAGCACGTGGTGAGGAGCCGGATCACGTGGGTAGTCAGTAATCTTCAACCTGTTTACCTCCAGATGTTGCAAAACTACAACTCCCAGCATGCCCGGACAGCCATTGGCTGTCCGGGCATGCTGGGAGTTGTAGTTTTGCAACATCTGGAGGTCCACAGGTTGAAGACCACTGCGTGACTATTCTAAACAAACCAGTGTCTTATTTTGTATTTTTCTAGCATGTTCTTCTAATTTATTATTTGCTCTGGCCCCTTTAAGTGAAGACCTGTCACGTCACGTGACTTCCCCCTTCTCTGCGGGATGTCCTGTAACCTCTGTAGGTTACTATAGTTACTACTGCAGTGGGAGGGGCTAAGTGACAGGGGGAGGAGTCATGAAATGAATAGAAACTCAGTTTTATAGAATCTTCTGCTGGGACTTGTGGTGCTCCAGACGTTTTATATCCGTCCTCTAATGATGTCACTGACCTGTTATTTCTTCTCCATTGCAGGAAGTAGAAGACACCTCCCCGAACCACTGCGCCACCAGCTTCAGGGTCATCGTCGTGTCCCCTCAGTTTGAGGGAAAAGCCCTTCTACAGCGACACCGGTGAGGACGACAATCCTGTACTATACTTCAGGGCTGCACTCGCTATTCTGCTGGTGGAGTCACTGTACATTAGGGATGTCCCGATACCATTTCTTTTAAAGGGGTACTCCGCCCCTAGACATCTTATCCTCAGATGTCAGATCGCGGGGGTCCCGCCACTGGGGATCTACCATGCAGCGCCTACCTTTAGCGGCTTCCGGAACAGCTGGAGGTCCTCAGGCTGAGTCCATCTCGACCACGAGGACGGAGCATAGTGACGTCACGGCTCCGCCCCCGTGTGATGTCATGCTCCACCCCCTCAATGCAAGTCAATTGGAGGGGGGGTGACAGCTGCCACGCCCCCTCCCGTAGGCTTGCATTGAGGGGGCGGAGCGTGACGTCACACAGGGGCGGAGACGTGATGTCACTATGCTCCGTCCTCGTGGTCGCCAGTAATCAGGCCTGAAGCGAACATGCTCCGGGGACTGATTCTAACGAGGTGCTACGTACAAGATCACGGGGGTCCCCAGCGGTGGGCCCCCCCCCCCCACAATCAGGCATCTTATCCCCATCTTATACCCTTAGATAAGATGTCTAAGCGCCGGAGTACCCCTTTAAGAATGAGTACTGATACTTTTTTTTAAGTACTCGCCGATACGTGTCGTGACTTTTTTTTTCTTTTTAAATGGAAAAAGTGGTGTTTTTTTTTAAAGTTTTTATTAGAGGAAGGGCTTTGTTTTTTATAATAAGAGAAAAAAAGATTTTATTTTATTTAAAAGGGGGATTCAAAATGTTATTAGGAAAGGGTTAATTCACATTATTTATTTTTTACACTTTTTTTTTCCCCTTTGTTTAGTCCCCATAGGTCACTATATTACAGGCAATCTATAGATTGAATACACTGGTCAATGATATGCCACAGCATTGATCAGTGTTATCGGCGCTCCTTTACTAATGCCTGCCATGGTTGGCTGCAGTAAAGGAGCGATGATTGGACGGCACAGTAAGGGACCTCCGGCCGTCCTTGCAGCTGACACCGCGATTTCACTGCAGTGATCCCGATCAGCATCTCAGAGCCAAACAGCAGGTAACTACAGGACTTATTAGATGCTGCAATCAACTTTGATCATGGTGTCTATAGGGTTAATGCCGGACATCATCACGATCAGTGATGTTCGGCATTAGCCTCAGGTCCCGGCTATGATGTGCGCTGCATAGTTTGGCACCTCCGTGATACCTGCCGGCGAGTATCGGATTAGGTATCGGGGACATTTGCACAAATACTAGAACTCGTGGTAATGTCCAGTATCTATACCGGTATCGGGAAATCCCTAGTGTACATACATTACATTACTTATCCTGTACTGATCCTGAGTTATATCCTGTATTATACCCCAGAGCTGTACTCACTATTCTGCTGGTGAGGTCACTGTGTACATACATTACATTACTTATCCTGTACTGATCCTGAGTTATATCCTGTATTATACACCAGAGCTGTACTCACTATTCTGCTGGTGAGGTCACTGTGTACATACATTACATTACTTATCCTGTACTGATCCTGAGTTATATCCTGTATTATACTCCAGAGCTGTACTCACTATTCTGCTGGCGAGGTCACTGTGTACATACATTACATTACTTATCCTGTACTGATCCTGAGTTATATCCTGTATTATACTCCAGAGCTGTACTTACTATTCTGCTGCTGGTGAGATCACTGTGTACATACATTACATTACTGATCCTGTGCTGATCCTGAGTTATATCCTGTATTATACTCCAGAGCTGTACTCACTATTCTGCTGGTGAGGTCACTGTGTACATACATTACATTACTTATCCTGTACTGATCCTGAGTTATATCCTGTATTATACACCAGAGCTGTACTCACTATTCTGCTGGTGAGGTCACTGTGTACATACATTACATTACTTATCCTGTACTGATCCTGAGTTATATCCTGTATTATACTCCAGAGCTGTACTTACTATTCTGCTGCTGGTGAGATCACTGTGTACATACATTACATTACTGATCCTGTGCTGATCCTGAGTTATATCCTGTATTATACTCCAGAGCTGTACTCACTATTCTGCTGGTGAGGTCACTGTGTACATACATTACATTACTTATCCTGTACTGATCCTGAGTTATATCCTGTATTATACACCAGAGCTGTACTCACTATTCTGCTGGTGAGGTCACTGTGTACATACATTACATTACTTATCCTGTACTGATCCTGAGTTATATCCTGTATTATACTCCAGAGCTGTACTTACTATTCTGCTGCTGGTGAGATCACTGTGTACATACATTACATTACTGATCCTGTGCTGATCCTGAGTTATATCCTGTATTATACTCCAGAGCTGTACTCACTATTCTGCTGGTGAGGTCACTGTGTACATACATTACATTACTTATCCTGTACTGATCCTGAGTTATATCCTGTATTATACACCAGAGCTGTACTCACTATTCTGCTGGTGAGGTCACTGTGTACATACATTACATTACTTATCCTGTACTGATCCTGAGTTATATCCTGTATTATACTCCAGAGCTGTACTTACTATTCTGCTGCTGGTGAGATCACTGTGTACATACATTACATTACTGATCCTGTGCTGATCCTGAGTTATATCCTGTATTATACTCCAGAGCTGTACTCACTATTCTGCTGGTGAGGTCACTGTGTACATACATTACATTACTTATCCTGTACTGATCCTGAGTTATATCCTGTATTATACCCCAGAGCTGTACTCACTATTCTGCTGGTGAGGTCACTTTGTACATACATTACATTACTTATCCTGTACTGATCCTGAGTTATATCCTGTATTATACTCCAGAGCTGCACTCACTATTCTGCTGGTGAGGTCACTGTGTACATACATTACATTACTTATCCTGTACTGATCCTGAGTTATATCCTGTATTATACTCCAGAGCTGTACTCACTATTCTGCTGGTGGGATCACTGTGTACATACATTACATTACTTATCCTGTACTGATCCTGAGTTATATCCTGTATTATACTCCAGAGCTGTACTCACTATTCTGCTGGTGAGGTCACTGTGTACATACATTACATTACTTATCCTGTACTGATCCTGAGTTATATCCTGTATTATACTCCAGAGCTGCACTCACTATTCTGCTGGTGAGGTCACTGTGTACATACATTACATTACTTATCCTGTACTGATCCTGAGTTATATCCTGTATTATACCCCAGAGCTGTACTCACTATTCTGCTGGTGAGGTCACTGTGTACATACATTACTTATCCTGTACTGATCCTGAGTTATATCCTGTATTATACTCCAGAGCTGTACTCACTATTCTGCTGGTGGGATCACTGTGTACATACATTACATTACTTATCCTGTACTGATCCTGAGTTATATCCTGTATTATACTCCAGAGCTGTACTCACTATTCTGCTGGTGGGATCACTGTGTACATACATTACATTACTTATCCTGTACTGATCCTGAGTTATATCCTGTATTATACACCAGAGCTGTACTCACTATTCTGCTGGTGAGGTCACTGTGTACATACATTACATTACTTATCCTGTACTGATCCTGAGTTATATCCTGTATTATACTCCAGAGCTGTACTCACTATTCTGCTGGCGAGGTCACTGTGTACATACATTACATTACTTATCCTGTACTGATCCTGAGTTATATCCTGTATTATACTCCAGAGCTGTACTTACTATTCTGCTGCTGGTGAGATCACTGTGTACATACATTACATTACTGATCCTGTGCTGATCCTGAGTTATATCCTGTATTATACTCCAGAGCTGTACTCACTATTCTGCTGGTGAGGTCACTGTGTACATACATTACATTACTTATCCTGTACTGATCCTGAGTTATATCCTGTATTATACACCAGAGCTGTACTCACTATTCTGCTGGTGAGGTCACTGTGTACATACATTACATTACTTATCCTGTACTGATCCTGAGTTATATCCTGTATTATACTCCAGAGCTGTACTCACTATTCTGCTGGTGAGGTCACTGTGTACATACATTACATTACTTATCCTGTACTGATCCTGAGTTATATCCTGTATTATACTCCAGAGCTGTACTTACTATTCTGCTGCTGGTGAGATCACTGTGTACATACATTACATTACTGATCCTGTGCTGATCCTGAGTTATATCCTGTATTATACTCCAGAGCTGTACTCACTATTCTGCTGGTGAGGTCACTGTGTACATACATTACATTACTTATCCTGTACTGATCCTGAGTTATATCCTGTATTATACACCAGAGCTGTACTCACTATTCTGCTGGTGAGGTCACTGTGTACATACATTACATTACTTATCCTGTACTGATCCTGAGTTATATCCTGTATTATACTCCAGAGCTGTACTTACTATTCTGCTGCTGGTGAGATCACTGTGTACATACATTACATTACTGATCCTGTGCTGATCCTGAGTTATATCCTGTATTATACTCCAGAGCTGTACTCACTATTCTGCTGGTGAGGTCACTGTGTACATACATTACATTACTTATCCTGTACTGATCCTGAGTTATATCCTGTATTATACACCAGAGCTGTACTCACTATTCTGCTGGTGAGGTCACTGTGTACATACATTACATTACTTATCCTGTACTGATCCTGAGTTATATCCTGTATTATACTCCAGAGCTGTACTTACTATTCTGCTGCTGGTGAGATCACTGTGTACATACATTACATTACTGATCCTGTGCTGATCCTGAGTTATATCCTGTATTATACTCCAGAGCTGTACTCACTATTCTGCTGGTGAGGTCACTGTGTACATACATTACATTACTTATCCTGTACTGATCCTGAGTTATATCCTGTATTATACCCCAGAGCTGTACTCACTATTCTGCTGGTGAGGTCACTTTGTACATACATTACATTACTTATCCTGTACTGATCCTGAGTTATATCCTGTATTATACTCCAGAGCTGCACTCACTATTCTGCTGGTGAGGTCACTGTGTACATACATTACATTACTTATCCTGTACTGATCCTGAGTTATATCCTGTATTATACTCCAGAGCTGTACTCACTATTCTGCTGGTGGGATCACTGTGTACATACATTACATTACTTATCCTGTACTGATCCTGAGTTATATCCTGTATTATACTCCAGAGCTGTACTCACTATTCTGCTGGTGAGGTCACTGTGTACATACATTACATTACTTATCCTGTACTGATCCTGAGTTATATCCTGTATTATACTCCAGAGCTGCACTCACTATTCTGCTGGTGAGGTCACTGTGTACATACATTACATTACTTATCCTGTACTGATCCTGAGTTATATCCTGTATTATACCCCAGAGCTGTACTCACTATTCTGCTGGTGAGGTCACTGTGTACATACATTACTTATCCTGTACTGATCCTGAGTTATATCCTGTATTATACTCCAGAGCTGCACTCACTATTCTGCTGGTGGGATCACTGTGTACATACATTACATTACTTATCCTGTACTGATCCTGAGTTATATCCTGTATTATACTCCAGAGCTGTACTCACTATTCTGCTGGTGGGATCACTGTGTACATACATTACATTACTTATCCTGTACTGATCCTGAGTTATATCCTGTATTATACCCCAGAGCTGTACTCACTATTCTGCTGGTGAGATCACTGTGTACATACATTACTTATCCTGTACTGATCCTGAGTTATATCCTGTATTATACTCCAGAGCTGTACTCACTATTCTGCTGGTGAGATCACTGTGTACATACATTACTTATCCTGTACTGATCCTGAGTTATATCCTGTATTATACACCAGAGCTGTACTCACTATTCTGCTGGTGAGGTCACTGTGTACATACATTACATTACTTATCCTGTACTGATCCTGAGTTATATCCTGTATTATACTCCAGAGCTGTACTTACTATTCTGCTGCTGGTGAGATCACTGTGTACATACATTACATTACTGATCCTGTGCTGATCCTGAGTTATATCCTGTATTATACTCCAGAGCTGTACTCACTATTCTGCTGGTGAGGTCACTGTGTACATACATTACATTACTTATCCTGTACTGATCCTGAGTTATATCCTGTATTATACCCCAGAGCTGTACTCACTATTCTGCTGGTGAGGTCACTTTGTACATACATTACATTACTTATCCTGTACTGATCCTGAGTTATATCCTGTATTATACTCCAGAGCTGCACTCACTATTCTGCTGGTGAGGTCACTGTGTACATACATTACATTACTTATCCTGTACTGATCCTGAGTTATATCCTGTATTATACTCCAGAGCTGTACTCACTATTCTGCTGGTGGGATCACTGTGTACATACATTACATTACTTATCCTGTACTGATCCTGAGTTATATCCTGTATTATACTCCAGAGCTGTACTCACTATTCTGCTGGTGAGGTCACTGTGTACATACATTACATTACTTATCCTGTACTGATCCTGAGTTATATCCTGTATTATACTCCAGAGCTGCACTCACTATTCTGCTGGTGAGGTCACTGTGTACATACATTACATTACTTATCCTGTACTGATCCTGAGTTATATCCTGTATTATACCCCAGAGCTGTACTCACTATTCTGCTGGTGAGGTCACTGTGTACATACATTACTTATCCTGTACTGATCCTGAGTTATATCCTGTATTATACTCCAGAGCTGCACTCACTATTCTGCTGGTGGGATCACTGTGTACATACATTACATTACTTATCCTGTACTGATCCTGAGTTATATCCTGTATTATACTCCAGAGCTGTACTCACTATTCTGCTGGTGGGATCACTGTGTACATACATTACATTACTTATCCTGTACTGATCCTGAGTTATATCCTGTATTATACCCCAGAGCTGTACTCACTATTCTGCTGGTGAGATCACTGTGTACATACATTACTTATCCTGTACTGATCCTGAGTTATATCCTGTATTATACTCCAGAGCTGTACTCACTATTCTGCTGGTGAGATCACTGTGTACATACATTACATACAGCATTAGGATATAGTTTGTGACTCTCTGCTGCCCCCTACAGGCTCGTGAACAGTTGTCTGGCAGAAGAACTGAAGATCATTCACGCCTTTGAGCAGAAGACGCTGACTCCGGCCCAGTGGGAGCAAGAGAAGCAGAAGTGATGGGGGCGGCGGCGGCCATTTTTGTGTGGACTCGGGTGAAGGTCTCTATGGACATTTCTGACAATTTAGAGATATAAGAATAAATGATGTTCCGGTGACTCTGACGTCTTCTTCTGATATATAGAGGTCATGACCCTTCAAAATTAATATTCTCCAGACCAGCGTTTCCCAACCAGGGTGCTTCCAGCTGTTGCAAAACTACAACTCCCAGCATGCCCGGACAGCCGAAGGCTGTCCGGGCATGCTGAGAGTTGTAGTTTTGCAACAGCTGGAGGCACCCTGGTTGGGAAACGCTGCTTCACTCCTGCTTTTGCAAAAAAGTTCTGCAGCCGTGGAGCTATGAGGCAGATAAGTCGCGGACGTCGGTGATCATGTGACCGTTCACTTTATTCTCGCGGTTTCATCAGACAGAACATTTCCCATTAATATAAAATAAAATCCCAGCAATGACTTAAATTCTTGAATTTCTCTTGTACCATTTATAATAGTATTTACACCTTCAGGACGGTATAGGGGGCGGCGGTGAGCAGAAGGTCAGGGGGCGGGGTCACGGCAGGAGGGTCATCAGACCCCGCCTCCTGCGCCGTAACAGTGTCCACTATTCCATCGTCTTAACACTCTTCTGGTAGCGACACACGGTGGGCTAAAGGGGTGGGACTCCAAGTCAATGGCGCCCCCTATCCCCCGCGGTTCAGTTGGACGCGTTCCCCTCCAGCTGCGCGATGCGTTTCTCCTGCTCCGCGACGGTCGCTTTCAGCTGCTTTATGTCCTCCAGGAGCTGCTCCAGGGTGAAGTCCTGTGTATAAGGATATAGTGGGGGGAGATATCATTTATGTGAACATTTTTGCGCCATTTTCCTGACATCATTTCAGTGTCTAATAAACCCTTTAATCACCGGGACAATTAAAATGTTTCCAATTTTTTGTTTTTTCCTCCTCCCCTTCTAATAGCCCCCCCCCCTCCTACAGACTCATAGGAGGTTTGTTGTTTTTTTGCCACAAAATCGGCGGCAAAGGTAAAGGGGTATTCCAGGAAAAAACTTTTTTCTATATATCAACTGGCTCCAGAAAGTTAAACATATTTGTAAATTACTTCTATTAAAAAAATCTTAATCCTTTCAGTACTTATGAGCTTCTGAAGTTAAGGTTGTTCTTTTCTGTCTAAGTGCTCTCTGATGACACGTGTCTCGGGAACCGCCCGGTTTAGAAGCAAATCCCCATAGCAAACCCCTCCTACTCTGCTCTCTGCTGACATCTCTGCTTGTCTCGGGAACTGCACACTGTTGCCAGACAGAAAACAACAACTCAACTTTAGCAGTTGATAATTATTGGAAGGATTAAGATTTTTTTAATAGAAGTAATTTACAAATCTGTTTAACTTTCTGGAGCCAGTTGATTTAAAAAAAAATAATTTTTTTTTCCTGGAATACCCCTTTATTGTTATATTTTAATAGTTCTGACATTTACGCGCACGGCGATACCACGTATGTGTTTTTATTTACATAAAAAAAGGGGGGGGGGGGATTATTCACATTTATTAACCCTTTTTTTTTTATTTTTTTAATAACACTATTTCTTAGTCCCCCGTAGGGAATTATTACATGCGATTTTTTTTTTTTTTTAAATAATTTTTTGGTTGTATTAATCGGTGTTATCGGCGCTCCGCATATACAGCCTGCCAAGGCTGCCTGTGTTCTCAGAAGCGCCAATTGTTCGGCAGAAACTCCGATATGGACCGCCGGCCTTCATCGCAGTTGATCCGGACCCCATGTTCGCTTCCACAGTGGTCCGGATCAGCCCACTGGCACATGTTATTTTTAACTTTTCGATCACGGAATCTAAAGGGTTAATCTAGGTGCTGTGCACAACTACAACACCCAGCATGCCCGGACAGCCTTCGGTTGTCCGGGCATGCTGGGTGTTGTAGTTTTGCAAAAGCTGTAGGCACCCTGGTTGGGAAACGCTGCCCTAAGGGGTGGAATATACTTGCACTTTTTTTTTTTTACGTCGCCCCCTAAGTGCAAAACAAATTGCGCAAAAACAATGATGAATTTTCATTCCCCCCCGTAGTGTTATCATGTACAGTGCACTGTAAGGTCACAGCTGAATGTCTCAGTCTGGATGAAAACTAGAATGTTCTGTTCATTGACAGCAAGCATCGGTTACTCTTCCTCAAGCGCGTTCTCCTACCTCACATGCCCCGCTCCCGTTGGATGACTGGCTGCGTTTCGGCAGTCGCACGTTCAGGATGTTCTTGGTGACTTTCAGTTCGCGGCTCTTGCTAGGGACGTAGCCGTCCTTCAGGGAGATGAGCAGCGGCTCCGCGTTCTTACCGGACAGCCACTCCTCCGCAGTGAGGGCCGCGTCTGGGCCGAGGGTGTCTGGGTACAGATCCTCCTGGAAGAGGTCAGACTGCGGAGGAGAGGAGCGGGGTCAGGGTGTATATACATTACATTACTGATCCTGAGTTATATCCTGTATTATACTGCAGAGCTGTACTCACTATTCTGCTGGTGAGGTCACTGTGTACATACATTACATTACTTATCCTATACTGATCCTGAGTTATATCCTGTATTATACCCCAGAGCTGTACTCACTATTCTGCTGGTGAGGTCACTGTGTACATACATTACATTACTTATCCTATACTGATCCTGAGTTATATTCTGTATTATACTCCAGAGCTGTACTCACTATTCTGCTGGTGAGGTCACTGTGTACATACATTACATTACTTATCTTGTACTGATCCTGAGTTATATCCTGTATTATACTCCAAAGCTGCACTCACTATTCTGCTGGTGAGGTCACTGTGTACATACATTACATTACTTATCCTGTACTGATCCTGAGTTATATCCTGTATTATACTCCAGAGCTGTACTCACTATTCTGCTGGTGGGGTCACTGTGTACATACATTACATTACTTATCCTGTACTGATCCTGAGTTATATCCTGTATTATACTCCAGAGCTGCACTCACTATTCTGCTGGTGAGGTCACTGTGTACATACATTACATTACTTATCCTGTACTGATCCTGAGTTATATCCTGTATTATACTCCAGAGCTGTACTCACTATTCTGCTGGTGAGGTCACTCTCTACATACATTACATTACTTATCCTGTACTGATCCTGAGTTATATCCTGTATTATACTCCAGAGCTGTACTCACTATTCTGCTGGTGAGGTCACTGTGTACATACATTACATTACTTATCCTGTACTGATCCTGAGTTATATCCTGTATTATACTCCAGAGCTGTACTCACTATTCTGCTGGTGAGGTCACTGTGTACATACATTACTTATCCTGTACTGATCCTGAATTATATCCTGTATTATACTCCAGAGCTGCACTCACTATTCTGCTGGTGAGGTCACTGTGTACATACATTACATTACTTATCCTGTACTGATCCTGAGTTATATATCAGACAGGAGGCTCATATCTTGCATTAATCTTTCTTTTATTAATGCCCATAGCAGAATTTTATTAAAATAATGTATTTAATATAACTTTTTGAAAAAACTACAACTCCCAGCAGCCCTTGCGCCTTCCTCCTCCCATTTCCTGTTGACTGGTGCTATAAATGAGGCTGCTGGAAGATCCACCTCCTCTTTCTTTCTGCTCATGGCAGACAGATAAGTACACTGAATGTATATGTTTTCTATAAGTTTCTGACTATTCAAATTCATCTCTTTTTCTCATATATTCTTCATATCTATCATTATTATTCTCAGTTATTTCCCTTTTATATATTTTCCTTTTATATATATCTGTCATATTCTACGCGTTTGTCCCTTATGGATTTTGCCGGTGGCCGGTGAGTTCCGGCTTACCTCTGTGAGGGCGAGACACGGAATTCTTTTCCGTCTATCTCCCCCTTCCTCCCACCCTCTCTTTTGGCTTACCGGCGCCATTTTGAGCTTCTTCGCGCGCTTCTCCTCCCTCCTTCCCGCCACTGAGCTTCTTGTTCGCCGGAAAGGAGGGGAGGAGGGCGTTTCCTCTTCTAACGCGCATCTTCTGACGCGCTTTGCTAACACCACTCCACCAATCACAGCGCTCCCTGCCGAGTTCTCGTGAGATTTCGCCTGGGACCGCTGTGACTAGTTGCCGCCTCCTCTCCCCGTCGCCAGTGTGGTGCGAGCGGCGAGAGGAACGGCAGCAATTTTGTGGTGGTCAGCGTTTCGGTCAATTACCATCTCCCCAGGTAGTTTCACAGTCCGGTCACAGAATACTGACAGGATCCTGTTAGGTGCTAACCTTTAACCTGCAATTAATTATACTATTGACAACTAGGCTGTTCCAATCATAACCAGCTTATAATAGAAACCTATTCAATAGCTTGTGGAGCTCATAGTGAGGTCCACTACAGATTCACTTTGAATATCTTAGTGCTACTTGATAGCCTACACTAGATATGGCTGGTGATAACAACAAACATACTGCCCCTATCATGGCTGGTACTGAGGAGCATATTGAGTTAGAAGCCTCCCAGTTAATGACGGCTACTCAGATACAAGACCTCATAAATAGGTCTGTCCAAGCTGCACTAGCCTCAACTATACATCCCTCTATTAAACCCTCAGTCTCTGGAGAGAAACCTAATAGGGGTAAAGCGCTTTCCAAGCGCAAACATATTAATGAACAACTCGACTCCCCGGCAGGGGAAGAAAATAATATGTCCAGGACAGGACCCACTCCGGCCTGTCAAACCCCACATCCTGTATACGACCGACCCTTGGGCCTCAAGGAGACCATTACAAAGAGGCATAAGTCCAATAAAAGGACCAAACCAGACTCGTACGACACATCGGAGGATGAGTCGTCAGAAGTCTCTGAGGTGGCCGAGGCCACGGACTCCGACTCTGACAAGGAGGATGCGGGGTTCTTAGCAGAAAATTCTAACGCCAATCTCGACATACCTTCCGAGACGGTACTAGATACACTCGGACAACCGTTCTTTAGTCCGGAGGCTATCACTCATCCCCGGTCAGGGGATTGGGCCCCATTACCGCAAGTTGCGGACTATATAGAGTTTTGGACCAGAAAAGCACTGGATCGGTCCAATCGCAACAAACTGCGATCAGAGTGCCCCAGACCATATGTGGCCAAGAAAGTGGCACAAACACCGGAAATAGATCCGGTCCTGATGAAATATTTAACCCGCTCCGGCAAGTACTCCAAAAAAGGAATTGAACGTTCGTTCAAGGTGATACAGGATCGGATCTTAGACCTCCTGGGCCCGCTTACTAAAATTTTAAACCTGTCGGAACAGGCAGCCTCTACCTCCCAGCCGGTGGATTTAGGGCAACTAAGAGGGTGGGCCCAGCGTGCTATATGCATGCTCGGCAGCGCCAACACAACTTGTTCTATTGAACGCAGAAGGTCCATATTAATGAAATTGGAACCTCAATTGTCGCACCTTGCTGAGAATGAGCCGGGCCCTTCTGCTGAAGGCCTTCTCTTCGGCGAGGATTTGATTAAGAATATAAATAAATTTGTGTCCTTATTTACTAGCCTTGATAAGGCTCAGAATTCACTGAAAAAATCGGGTTCTAACCCTAAGGTTTTTGGCAAGGCCGGCAGAGGGAGAGGGCGCTCTGCCGGCCGCACTGCCTACTTCAGGCCCTACGCTAGACCAAATCCACAGCCGTACGCTCCTGCTCAGCAGTCATACACCTTGCCGGTGGCACAACCTGCCCCCTTTTTTCCACCACGTGGACGCCCCTGGAGGGGACGTGGAGGCCGAGGTTTCCCCAGATCCCGTCCGTCAGCCGGTGAGTATACATCCTCTTACACTATCACAAACACTTGTGGGGGGCAGACTGAAGTATTTTATCCACGTCTGGTCCATGATTACGGCAGACGCTTGGATCATCAATACTGTAAAGGGTTACTAGATAGATTTTCAGTCCCTTCCAGTACTGAACGTCAGGCCACATCCCATTCATTTCTCGTCCCAAAACATGACACTCATAGACACCGAGCTTCAGGAGCTTGTAACAAAAAATGCAGTACAGGAGGTGGACCCCCTCTCCCCAGGGTTTATCAGCAATTTATTCCTTGTCAAGAAAAAGGATGGCGGCTATCGCCCTGTGATCAACCTAAGAGACCTGAATCAACACGTGACTTACCGTCACTTCAAGATGGAGGGTATCCACCTGTTACGCGACCTCTTATGGCCAGGCGACTGGTTAGTGAAGGTCGACCTGAAGGACGCGTATCTCACCGTCCCCATGCACCCATCCTCCCAACCTTTCCTAAGGTTTCTGTGGAGAGACCGAATGTGGCAATTCACCTGCCTGCCATTCGGATTATCATCGGCCCCTTGGTGTTTCACAAAGTTACTCAAGCCGGTAGTAGCGACTCTCAGGAGCAGAGGGGTGCGACTAATTATTTATCTGGACGACTTACTGATCATGGCAAGTTCCAGAGCACAAGTCTTGTTGCACAGTCAGTGGACTGTGGGGTTGTTGAAGGAACTAGGGTTCCTGATCAACGACAAAAAGTCCATTCTGATTCCTTCACGATCGATGGAATTTCTAGGTTTCCTGGTGGATACCGAACAAGCAGTACTACGTCTACCCAATGCCAAACTAGCCCTGATTCGCAAAGAAATCAGGGCTGTGTTGCGCAAAGGTCAGGTGTCGTTACGGATGATTGCTCGAATAGTCGGCCTGTTGGCGGCTTCCATTCAAGCAATCTTTCCGGCCCCGCTCCATTATCGGGCACTTCAGAGGCTCAAGATCCTCCATCTTCGACAGGGTTTACGCTACGCAGACGAGATTGCTCTCTGCCCGGAGGCGGTGACGGAGTTACACTGGTGGCTATGCCATGCCGTCGAATGGAACGGCAAAACTATATTCAACTCCTGCCCAGACATCATCATAGAGTCCGATGCGAGTCGACATGGTTGGGGGGCACGCTGTGGTCGAGCCACAACAGGAGGGAGTTGGTCAGAAGACGAATCTCTTCTCCACATCAAAGCACTGGAATTACTGGCGGCATTCTTTGCAATCAGGAGTTTTCTTCCACACAGATCCAATTGCTGCGTGTTATTACGCATGGACAATGTGGCGGCAGTGCAATATCTCAATCGCCTTGGAGGCACGAGATCCAGGATTCTGGCGAACATTGCGTCAGACTTCTGGCATTTTTGCCTATCCAGGGACATCATCCCAGTGGCGGAATACCTACCAGGTATATCCAACTCGGTGGCGGATTGGAATTCCCGTTACCTAGTCGATTACAGCGATTGGACGCTCGATCGATCTGTGTTTCTCATGATTCGAGAACTTTGGGGTCCCTTACATATGGATCTTTTTGCCTCTCGTCTCAACCGGCAATTACCCCGCTTTTACAGCTGGAGGCCGGACCCGGAAGCGTCAGCAGTGGACGCTTTTCGTCAAGTGTGGCCGCAGGGGATTCACTATGCGTTTCCCCCATTCCAGATGATAACCAGAGTTCTGCTGCAAGTAACAACTCAGAGAGCGACAGTGGTTCTGATCACTCCTTGGTGCCCCACGCAACCGTGGTTTCCCCTTCTCCTGGGGATGTCCATCGACTATCCCCGATTGATTCCCTGCGCACCTCTACTTCTCACGAATCCGATCGGGGAACCCCATCCATTGATCCAGGAAGGCAAGCTTCCACTCCTCGTGTGGTTGGTTTCGGGGTCCCAGACGCTGGTAGCGACCTTTCACAATCAGCTAGAGACCTCCTCGCCCTGGCCTGGGCCCCAGGGACTAGATCGGCGTATCGATCAGCCTGGTACTTATGGGTTCGTTGGTGTGATCAACGACAGGTTGATCCCATTCAAGCACCTGTTCCCATCATAGTCAACTATATGGCAGATGCCTTTGAGGCCGGAAAATCTTACAGTTCCTTGAATGTTTACAGATCTGCCATATCGGCATATCACTGTCCGGTGGATTCTCTACCGGTTGGCAAACATCCGTTAGTGTGCAGATTATTACGGGGAGTGAAATTTAAACGTCCTCCCCGTCCTCGATATCAATCGACTTGGGATGTCTCCCGAGTATTAGACTTCTTTACCTCCTGGGATGCCAATGAAGCGCTATCCTTAAAATTTTTGTCGTTCAAATTGACTACACTACTTTGTCTGGTTTCCATTAAACGGGTGTCGGATGTTAGAGCATTGGACATCTCTAGGCGACAATTTTCGCCTGAAGGTGTCCGGTTCTCGGTTGTTCGGAGGACCAAGACGGGACTTCAGTCAGTCTTTTACCCTTCTTTTCCGACTCATCCTCAACTTTGTGTAGTACGTTGTCTCCAAACGTACGAGGCGCGGACAGCGACCTTACGTTCACTATCTCATACTCAACTTTTATTATCCTATGTGAAGCCCCATCTTCCAGTCAGTTCGGCCACTCTGGCCAGGTGGGTGCGGTCGGCCATGTCTATGGCGGGCATCGACGTTTCCTTGTTCGGGGCCCACTCTTCTAGAGGGGCTATGGCCACTAAAGTGGTTACCTCAGGAGGTTCACTCGCGGACCTCTTATTGGCCGCCGATTGGTCGTCAGAGACGACTTTTCGTCAATTTTATTTTAGACCGGAGGAACACGTATCCGTGGCGGTACTCTGATTTGTCTTGCATTACTATTTTCTGTTGTCTGTATTTGTTAAGCTTTAAACTTGCAAGATATGAGCCTCCTGTCTGATATATAAATCGAGATTTTCCTAGCTAATGTGACGGAAAATATAAGTTATATGAAGACAGGAGGCGAGTATCTTCCCTCCCGACCCACCCTATGATGATGTTTGTTTTTCTTTTTAGGATACTGAACAGAATGGTCGACGACGTCTTCGTGGCAGTGGAAGCTGAAATGTTCGGTTCCTGTTGTTCTTACAGAGTTCCTGATCCAGATGGTCAGAAGGTTCGCGGCCCGGTTGGCCGTTTGTTCAAGGGTTCCTGAGACGGAGCTATGCTACATGGCGGTGTTCCAGGACTAAGTTGTCAGTCTAGACATCGCAGCAAGAAAGAGGAGGTGGATCTTCCAGCAGCCTCATTTATAGCACCAGTCAACAGGAAATGGGAGGAGGAAGGCGCAAGGGCTGCTGGGAGTTGTAGTTTTTTCAAAAAGTTATATTAAATACATTATTTTAATAAAATTCTGCTATGGGCATTAATAAAAGAAAGATTAATGCAAGATACTCGCCTCCTGTCTTCATATAACTTATATTTTCCGTCACATTAGCTAGGAAAATCTCGATTTATATCCTGTATTATACTCCAGAGCTGTACTCACTATTCTGCTGGTGAGGTCACTGTGTACATACATTACATTACTTATCCTGTACTGATCCTGAGTTATATCCTGTATTATACTCCAGAGCTGCACTCACTATTCTGCTGGTGAGGTCACTGTGTACATACATTACTTATCCTGTACTGATCCTGAGTTATATCCTGTATTATACTCCAGAGCTGTACTCACTATTCTGCTGGTGAGGTCACTGTGTACATACATTACTTATCCTGTACTGATCCTGAGTTACAGTGTGATGCCGGCCTCTTACCTTTCTTGGCACCGTCATGGCGATTGGTTCACACTTCCTCTCGTGCAGCTTGTAAAATCTAAAAGGAAATTGGAGGGAGATTTGTCAAAACCCGTCCAGAGGAAAAGTTGCTGCGTTGCCCATAGCAACCAATCGGATAGCTCCTTTTATTTTTTTAAACGGCCTCTGAAAAATGAAAGAAGCGATCTGATTGGTTGCTATGGGCAACTCAGCAACTTTTCCTCTGGACAGGATTTCATAAATCTTCCCCCTAAGTGTCTACGTTAAGACGCTGCCACCGGTATGGAGAAACCTGTAGGGACGTCTCTATCTATTACAGAGGATCGCACTTACCTGGCGATTTCGCACTTGTTGACCTCCAGGCCGCGTTTCGGCATATAGCCCATCCCCCGCTGAGACTCTTTACTGCTGTACTGGGACAGAAAGTGGATGTAGGGGCTCTCGTCCGTCACCTCAAAGTAGCGGATGCTGCTGTCCCCCTATGACGAGACGTAAAAATGTAACATTAATATATTGCTAATTAAAACCCCTGTAAAATGTGAGCAAAATGTCATCACCCACCTTCCCGGCGACATAAACAATGTTGGTGTCCGGGTCAAAGAATGGGATGAGGACTCCGCTACTCGTGTCCAGCTCCTGCAGGGTGAGTGGGGAGCTGAAGGCCTTCTGTAGGGTGGGAAGGAATGGAGAGGTGAGATGCTCTGCAGATCACTGTGTCTCTAGCTGTCTCTAGCCTTCCTCTCTCCAGGCATGCTTGGAGTTGTACTTTTGCAACTGCTGCAGACTATTGCACCTTTACAAGATACATAGTTGGACTCACCGTATCCCATAGTGCAATTTGTCTTTCGCTCATCCGACTGAAACCTGTGGTCAATATCTGATCGTCGGATACGAAGACAGCGCGGACCGGCCTATTTCCCTCGTGGGGTTTCTCTGTTTCCTGAAGAGTATGGAGAATATGTGGTAATTATTAGGGGCATTATACAAGTGGGTGGACGTGTGTTCTGCTGCCCCCTGTTGGTTTGTACAGATATTACCCAGTACTTCACTTAAGCCACATTCATGTGTTAGGATGAAGTCGGGGCAGCAGTGATCTATGAGGAAGTCGGGGCAGCAGTGATCTATAATGAAGTCGGGCAGCAGTGATCTATGAGGAAGTCGGGGCAGCAGTGATCTATAATGAAGTCGGGCAGCAGTGATCTATGATGAATTTGCGGCAGCAGTGATCTATTATCAAGTCGGGGCAGCAGTGATCTATGATGAAGTCGGAGCAGCAGTGATCTATAATGAAGTCGGGCAGCAGTGATCTATGAGGAAGTCGGGGCAGCAGTGATCTATAATGAAGTCGGGCAGCAGTGATCTATGATGAATTTGCGGCAGCAGTGATCTATTATCAAGTCGGGGCAGCAGTGATCTATGATGAAGTCGGGGCAGCAGTGATCTATGATGACGTCGGGGCAGCAGTGATCTATAATGAAGTCGGGCAGCAGTGATCTATGATGAAGTCGGGCAGCAGTGATCTATGAGGAAGTTGGGGCAGCAGTGATCTATAATGAAGTCGGGCAGCAGTGATCTATGATGAAGTCGGAGCAGCAGTGATCTATAATGAAGTCGGGCAGCAGTGATCTATGATGAAGTCGGGCAGCAGTGATCTATGATGAAGTCGGGCAGCAGTGATCTATGATGAAGTCGGGGGAGCAGTGATCTATGATGAAGTCGGGGCAGCAGTGATCTATGATGAAGTCGGGGCAGCAGTGATCTATGATGAAGTCGGGGCAGCAGTGATCTATGATGAAGTCGAGGCAGCAGTGAACTATGAGGAAGATAGGGGAGCAGTGATCTATGATGAACTCGAGGCAGCAGTGATCTATGATGAAGTCGGAGCAGCAGTGATCTATGATGAAGTCGGGGCAGCAGTGATCTATGATGCAGTTAGGGGAGCAGTGATTTATGATGAAGTGGAGGCAGCAGTGACCTATGATGAAGTCAGGGGCAGCAGTGATCTATAATGAAGTCGGGGCAGCAGTGATCTATGATGAAGTCGGGGGCAGCAGTGATCTATAATGAAGTCGGGGGAGCAGTGATCTATAATGAAGTCGGGGCAGCAGTGATCTATGATGAAGTCGGGGCAGCAGTGATCTATAATGAAGTCGGGGCAGCAGTGATCTTTGATGAAGTCGGGGCAGCAGTGATCTTTGATGAAGTCGGGGCAGCAGTGATCTTTGATGAAGTCGGGGGAGCAGTAACCTATGATCTAGTCGGGGAGGGACTGCTACCATAGGCTGCGATGCTCTGCACACTCACAGCAATAATAGTGCCGGCTCTTGGCTCCATGATGCGAATTTTCTTGTCCTTGCAGGAGGTGCAGAGGAGGGAGCCGTTCCTGTTCCAGGCCACGCTGTATATGAGGTCGGTGTGGGTCTCGTCTATGGAGATGATGGACTGTCCACATCCAACGTCCCAGATCAGGATGACGTTATCACAACCTGGGGACAGGAGACGTTATGGTACAGGATACCGCTATCCTCCCCCACACTAACACTATAATATATGACGTCATAGTACAGGACAGGGCTATCCTCCCCCACACTAACACTACAATATATGTCATCATAGTACAGGACAGGGCTATCCTCCTCCACACTAACACTATGATATATGACGTCATAGTACAGGACACCGCTATCCTTCCCCACACTAACACTACGATATATGACGTCATAGTACAGGACAGGGCTATCCTCCCCACACTAACACTATGATATATGACGTCATAGTACAGGACAGGGCTATCCTCCCCCACACTAACACTATGATATATGACGTCATCGTACAGGACACCGCTATCCTCCTCCACACTAACACTACGATATATGACGTCATAGTACCGGACAGGGCTATCCTCCCCACACTAACACTACGATATATGATGTCACAGGACAGGGCTATCCTCCCCCACACTAACACTACGATATATGACGTCATAGTACAGGACAGGACTATCCTCCTCCACACTAACACTATGATATATGACGTCATAGTACAGGACAGGGCTATCCTCCCCCACACTAACACTACGATATATGACGTCATAGTACAGGACAGGGCTATCCTCCCCCACACTAACACTACGGTATATGACGTCATAGTACAGGACAGGGCTATCCTCCCCCACACTAACACTACGATATATGATGTCACAGGACAGGGCTATCCTCCCCCACACTAGCACCGATATATGACGTCATAGTACAGGACAGGACTATCCTCCTCCACACTAACACTACGGTATATGACGTCATAGTACAGGACAGGGCTATCCTCCCCCACACTAACACTACGATATATGACGTCATAGTACAGAACAGGGCTATCCTCCTCCACACTAACACTATGATATATGACGTCATAGTACAGGACACCGCTATCCTCCCCCACACTAACACTACGGTATATGACGTCATAGTACAGGACAGGGCTATCCTTCCCCACACTAACACTATGATATATGACGTCATAGTACAGGACATGGCTATCCTCCCCCACACTAACACTATAATATATGACGTCATAGTACAGGACAGGGCTATCCTCCCCCACACTAACACTATGATATATGACGTCATAGTACAGGACAGGGCTATCCTCCCCCACACTAACACTATGATATATGACGTCATAGTACAGGACACCGCTATCCTCCTCCACACTAACAATACGATATATGACGTCATAGTACCGGACAGGGCTATCCTCCCCACACTAACACTACGATATATGATGTCACAGGACAGGGCTATCCTCCCCCACACTAACACTACGATATATGACGTCATAGTACAGGACAGGACTATCCTCCTCCACACTAACACTATGATATATGACGTCATAGTACAGGACAGGGCTATCCTCCCCCACACTAACACTACGATATATGACGTCATAGTACAGGACAGGGCTATCCTCCCCCACACTAACACTACGGTATATGACGTCATAGTACAGGACAGGGCTATCCTCCCCCACACTAACACTACGATATATGATGTCACAGGACAGGGCTATCCTCCCCCACACTAGCACCGATATATGACGTCATAGTACAGGACAGGACTATCCTCCTCCACACTAACACTACGGTATATGACGTCATAGTACAGGACAGGGCTATCCTCCCCCACACTAACACTACGATATATGACGTCATAGTACAGGACAGGGCTATCCTTCCCCACACTAACACTATGATATATGACGTCATAGTACAGGACATGGCTATCCTCCCCCACACTAACACTATGATATATGACGTCATAGTACAGGACATGGCTATCCTCCCCCACACTATCACTATAATATATGACGTCATAGTACAGGACAGGGCTATCCTCCCCCACACTAACACTACAATATATGTCATCATAGTACAGGACAGGGCTATCCTCCTCCACACTAACACTACGATATATGACGTCATAGTACAGGACACCGCTATCCTTCCCCACACTAACACTACGATATATGACGTCATAGTACAGGACACCGCTATCCTCCCCACACTAACACTATGATATATGACGTCATAGTACAGGACAGGGCTATCCTCCCCCACACTAACACTACGATATATGACGTCATAGTACAGGACAGGGCTATCCTCCCCCACACTAACACTACGGTATATGACGTCATAGTACAGGACAGGGCTATCCTCCCCCACACTAACACTACGATATATGATGTCACAGGACAGGGCTATCCTCCCCCACACTAGCACCGATATATGACGTCATAGTACAGGACAGGACTATCCTCCTCCACACTAACACTACGGTATATAACGTCATAGTACAGGACATGGCTATCCTCCCCCACACTAACACTACGATATATGACGTCATAGTACAGGACATGGCTATCCTCCCCCACACTAACACTACGGTATATGACGTCATAGTACAGGACAGGGCTATCCTTCCCCACACTAACACTATGATATATGACGTCATAGTACAGGACATGGCTATCCTCCCCCACACTAACACTACGATATATGACGTCATAGTACAGGACATGGCTATCCTCCCCCACACTAACACTACGATATATGACGTCACAGTACAGGACAGGGCTATCCTCCCCCACACTAACACTATGATATATGACGTCATAGTACAGGACAGGGCTATCCTTCCCCACACTAACACTATGATATATGACGTCATAGTACAGGACATGGCTATCCTCCCCCACACTAACACTACGATATATGACGTCATAGTACAGGACAGGGCTATCCTCCCCCACACTAACACTATGATATATGATGTCATAGTACAGGACAGGGCTATCCTCCCCCACACTAACACTACGATATATGATGTCATAGTACAGGACAGGGCTATCCTCCCCCACACTAACACTACGATATATGACGTCACAGTACAGGACAGGGCTATCCTCCCCCACACTGATGTTGCGGTATATGACGTCACAGTACAGGACAGGGCTATCCTCCCCCACACTAACACTACGATATATGACGTCACAGTACAGGACAGGGCTATCCTCCCCCACACTGATGTTGCGGTAGATGACGTCACAGTACAGGACAGGGCTATCCTCCCCCACACTGATGTTGCGGTAGATGACGTCACAGTACAGGACACCGCTATCCTCCCCCACACTGATGTTGCGGTATATGACGTCACAGTACAGGACAGGGCTATCCTCCCCCACACTGATGTTGCGGTAGATGATGTGGGCCGTACAGTTTTCTTACCGGCACTCAGCAGGACGTTCTGGGCAGTCGGGTGCCACAACACGATCCCCACCCTCTTTGTGTGACCTTCCAGGGTGACGATGGGCTCTGTGAGGGAGCGGGTCAGGCCGCCGTCCGGGATCTCCCAAACCTGTTGCAAAAAGTGGAGACGTGAGTAGAAGGCTGTGAATATAATACAAAGCATATATATATATATACACTTGTATAGTGCCCATGAAGGTGCCCAGAAATGGCCACCAACAGAGGGCAGCATGGAGCATCCCGTCCTCCCATTCCAGGATCTGCCTGATAGATGCCATAGGCCCCATCAGTTCTTACCATGACAGTGCAGTCCTCTGAGCCGCTGGCGATGACGTTGTCGTTGTGCGGGCACCAGTCGATGTCCAGCACCGGGGCCGTGTGCCCACAAACCACCGGCTGGGACTTATCCAATCGTCCTGTCTGTGGAGAGATGACACGTTAGGACAGTGGTCTCCAACCTGCGGACCTCCAGATGCTGCAAAACTACAACTCCCAGCATGCCCGGACAGCCAACGGCTGTCCGGGCATGCTGGGAGTTGTAGTGTTGCAACATCTGGAGGTCCGCAGGTTGAAGACCACTGCGTTAGGGGTTATACATTACTGTACGAATGTCACTACATGATACAGACACAAGGGGGCAGCAGTGAGATTTGTGCACAGGAAGCAGAACAGCTCTCTTCGACCCTATGCTGTGGCGTCCAACCTGCGGCCCTCCAGCTGTTGCCAAACTACAACTCCCAGCATGCCCGGACAGCCTTCGACTGTTATAGTTTGGCAACAGCTGGAGACACCCTGCTTGGGCAACACTAGTGTAGTGCAATCCTTGTAGTTTTGGAACAGCTGGAGACACACTACTGTAAAACATGCATCTGCCTACTGTCCTTTGGCCACTAGATGGCAGCATCTGACAAGATTCACAACCAACAAGCCTCAACATAACCTTAAAGGGGTACTCCGGTGGAAAACATTTTTTTTTATTTTTTTATTTTTAATCAACTGGTGCCAGAAATTTAAACAGATTTGTAAATCACTTCTATTAAAAAATCTTAATCCTTCCAGTACTTTTAAGGGGCTGTATACTACAGAGGAAATGTTTTTTCTTTTTGGATTTCTCTGATGTCATGACCACAGTGCTCTCTGCTGAACTCTGCTGTCCATTTTAGGAACTGTCCAGAGCAGGAGAAAATCCCAATTTCTCTGATGTCTTTTTGGACATCAGAGAAATCCAAAAAGAAAATAATTTCCTCTGTCATATACAGCCCCTAAAAAGTACTGGAAGGATTAAGATATTTTTTAATAGAAGTCATTTACAAATCTGTTTAACTTTCTGGCACCAGTTGATTAAAATAAAAAAACATTTTCCATGGGAGTACCCCTTTACACAGAATTGTAAATAACTTCTATTAAAAAATCTTTACCCTTCCAGTACTTTTTAGCAGCTTTATGCTCCACAGGAAGTTCTTTTCTTTTTGAATTTCTTTTCTGTCTGACCACAGTGCTCCCTGCTGACACCTCTGTCCATTTAAGGAACTGTCCAGAGCAGGAGCAAATCCCCATAGAAAACCTCTCCTGCTCTGGACAGTTCCTGACATAGACAGAGGTGTCAGCAGAGAGCACTGTGGTCAGGCAGAAAGGAAATTAAAAAAGAAAAGAACTTCCTGTGGAGCGTATAGCAGCTGAGAAGTGCAGGAAGTATCTGTTTACATTTCTGGCACCAGTCTTTACCCTTCCAGTACTTTTTTAGCAGCTGTATGCTACAGAGGAAATTAATTTCTTTTTGAATTTCTTTTTTTTGTCTTGTCCACAGTGCTCTCTGCTGACACCTGATGCCCGTATCGGGAACTGTCCAGAGCAGGAGAAAATCCCCATAGCAAACCTATACTGCTCTGGACAGTCCCTGACACGGACAGAGGTGTCAGCAGAGAGCACTGTGGACAAGACAAAAAAGAAATTCAAAAAGAAATGAATTTCCTCTGTAGTATACAGCTGCTAAAAAGTACTGGAAGGATAAAGATTTTTTAATAGAAGTCATTTACAAATCTGTTTAACTTTCTGGCCCCAGTTGATTTAAAAATATTATGTTTTCCACCGGAGTACCCCTGTTTTACCAAACCAGTGTGCCTTCAGCTGTTGCAAAACTACAACTCCCAGCATGCCCGGACAGCCGAAGGCTGTCCGGGCATGCTGGGAGTTGTAGTTTTGCAACAGCCCTGTCATATTGGTTATCAGGTACTCGATGTGCTGCGGTGAGATGCTCTGCATCGGTGCGCGCTGGTGACAATAGTGATGTGGGTGTTTCACACTCGTTCTCGTTCCCTCGTTGTGGTTTGTAACCAGGAAGGTGTCGCAGCCGTCGACCTACAGGACCAAATAAGGACAAGTCTGAGGCGAGGAGTCACTTCCCCATCACGGAGGGCGCACTCAGATGTTCAGATAACACCAGGGGGGGGGAAGAAGACGCTTTTTGGCGCCCGTATGTTTCATACACAACGGATGAATTTAACCGAACCAATCCGCTCGTCTGGTGAAACCTAACCATAAAAGATCGGTAAAAATATGTCCTAATCAGGACCAAAGTCTCTCTAATGTTTTGCGTGCCCCCCCCCCCCCCCCATTATTTTCCAGCACTGTCTTAAAAGGGTACTCTGCTTTTTATTTTTTTTAAATCACCTGATGCCAGAAAGTTAAACAGATTTGTAAATCTTACTCCTTCCAGTACTTATCAGCTGCTGTTATGATCCACAGGAAGTTCTTTTCTTTTTGAATTTCCTTTCTGTCTGACCACACTGCTCTCTGCTGACACCTCTGTCCATGTCAGGAACTGTCCGGAGCAGGATAGACAGAAAGGAAATTCAAGAAGAAAAAACAACTTCCTGTGGAGCAAATAGCAGCTGATAAGTACAGGAAGGATTAAGATTTGAATAATAGAAGCAATTTTCAAATCTATTTAACTTTCTGGCACCAGTTGATTAAAAAAAAAATGTAAAAAAAATGTTTTCCAGCGGAGTACCCCATTAACCACTTAAAGACCAAGGACGTATCTGTATGCCCGTGGGAATTCCGGTCCCCACCGCTCGCTGGGCGGGGACTGGACCGGGATGCCTGCTGAAATCATTCAGCAGGCACCCTATGCAGCCCCATACCCCCCCCCCCCTCGCCATGTCGGCGATCACTGATCAAGTCAGACCGGCAATTTGTGGCAATTCCGGGTCAATCGGGACTCCGGTGACACAGAAAAAAAGGGTTAATGGGGCTGTCCGAGACAGCCCCATTCACCCTTACCCAGCACGGGTGCCACCTTACGATCACATGATTGATCAGTCGGAACGATTAACCAATCACTACACTGCTGGGCGGTGATCGGGGCGGCAATCGTGGCGGTGATCGGGGCCTGCGGGGGTCCCCCTTAGGATCGGCAGCTGCAAGACAAAGCAACAGGAGCGGTGGCAGCAGCGGCGGTCCCGGCGGTGCAGGAGGCAGGATACAGCAGGAGGTGAGCAACAACTCTCAGCATGCACAGCCAAAGGGCATACTATACTACTGTAGTTTTGCAACAGCTGGAGTTCATACTACAACTCCCAGCATGCCCTTTGGTAGTCTGTGCATGCTCTGGGTTGTAGTTATGCAACAGATGGAGGCACATTTTTTCTATGAAAAAGTGTGCATCCAGCTGTTGCATAACTATAACTCCCAGCATTTACAGACATCCGAAGGGCATGCTGGGAGTTGTAGCAGTGTGCCTCCAGCTGTTGCATAACTACAATTCCCTGCATGTATGGTCTGTCAGTGCATGCTGGGAGTTCTAGTTTTGCAATAGCTGAAGGTTTTCCTCCATTAGCCCCCCCCCCCCCATGTGAATGTACAGGGTTTTCAGTGAGTTTTCTGCTGCAAGTTTGAGATGCAGCAAATGTTCTGCCGCAGCTCAACCTACCAGCGGGAAGCTCGCTGTAAACCCCCGCCAGTGCGAATGTACCCTAAAAACACTACACTACACTACACAAAATAAAGAGAAAAACACTACATATACACTACACCCTCACACTGTCATTGGGACATTTTCTCCTATTACCCCTTGTAAAAATGTAAAATTTAGGGACAAAACAGCAATTTTGTGGAAAAAAAAAAATTTACACATCCAACTTTAACAAAAAGTCGTCAAACACCTGTGGGGTAGTTAAGGCTCACTGTACCCCTTGTTACGTGCCTTGAGGGGTCTAGTTTCCAAAATAGTATGCCATGTGGGGTTTTCTGCTGTTCTGGCACCATAGGGGCTTCCTAAATGTGACATGCCCCCCAAAAACCATTTCAGAAAAACTCACTCTCCAAAATCCCATTGTCGCCCCTTCCCTTCTGAGCCCTCTACTGCGCCCGCCGAACACTTGACATAGACATATGAGGTATTTCCTTACTGGAGAGAAATTGGGCTACACATTTTGGGGGCTTTTTCTCCTATTACCACTTGTAAAAATTAAAAAAATTGGGTCTACAAGAACATGCGAGTGTAAAAAATGAAGATTGTGAATTTTCTCCTTCACTTTGCTGCTATTCCTGTGAAACACCTAAAGGGTTAACACACTTACTGAATGTCATTTTGAATACTTTGGGGGGTGCAGATTTTATAATGGGGTCATTTATGAGGTATTTCTAATATGAAGACCCTTCAAATCCACTTCAAAACTGAACTGGTCCCTGAAAAATTCAGATTTTGAAAATTTTGTGAAAAATTGGAAAATTGCTGCTGAACTTTGAAGCCTCTGGTGTCTTCCAAAAGTAAAAACTTGTCAATTTTATGATGCAAACATGAAGTAGACATATTGTAGATGTGAATCAATATATAATTTATTTGGAATATCCATTTTCCTTACAAGCAGAGAGCTTCAAAGTTTAAAAAAATGCAAAATTTTCAATTTTTTCATCAAATTTTGGAATTTTTCACCAAGAAATGATGCAAGTATCGACAACATTTTACCACTAACATAAAGTAGAATTTGTCACAAAAAAACAATCTCAGAATTAGAATGAAAGGTAAAAGCATCAGAGTTATTAATGCTTAAAGGGGTTATCCAGGAAAAAAACTTTTTTTTTTATATATCAACTGGCTCCAGAAAGTTAAACAGATTTGTAAACTACTTCTATAAAAAAAATCTTAATCCTTTCAGTACTTATGAGCTTCTTAAGTTAAGGTTGTTCTTTTCTGTCTAAGTCCTCTCTGATGACACCTGTCTCGGGAAACGCCCAGTTTAGAAGAGGTTTGCTATGGGGATTTGCTTCTAAACTGGGCAGTTCCCGAGACACGTGTCATCAGAGAGCACTTAGACAGAAAAGAACAACCTTAACTTCAGAAGCTCATAAGTACTGAAAGGATTAAGATTTTTTTTATAGAAGTAGTTTACAAATCTGTTTAACTTTCTGGAGCCAGTTGATATATAAAAAAGTTTTTTCCTGGATAACCCCTTTAAAGTGACAGTGGTCAGATGTGCAAAAAATGCTTCTGTCCTTAAAAGGTTCCTCCGTTCCCCAGCATCCGGAACATTGAGTTCCTGAACGCTGTTCCGTGTTCACGCCCGCCCCCTCGTGACATCACACCCCATCATGTGACGTCCCCTCAATGCAAGCCTATGGGAAGGGGCGTGAAAACTGAAGCCCGCACACAGCGTTCAGGAACTCAATGTTCAGGATGCTGGGGAGCGGAGGAACCCTCTAAGGTGAAAATGGGCTTGGTCCTTAAGGGGTTAAGCCTCTTGGGCACTACATCTCCCATGATGCTCTTTTAGCCAAAATGCTGCCGAAGTATCATTGGGAGATGTAGTCCAAAACATCTGCAGTGCCGAAGGTTACCCATGTCTACTCTACAGCAATGCTGGCAGCATTTATACGTCTATCTCCCAAAGATCAAACTCTGGATATGACGCTGAGCACTTGCACTCAACTTCTTTGACCTGTTCTGGCGGTACCTGTCCTATTAAGGCTCTCTATGGTCTTGCCCAAGGTTCTGCAGCTCAGTTCTTTGCCATGAGGTGCCATTGACCAGTATTAGAGAGTGGGAGAGCGATAACGCCAAATTTAAGACACCTGTTCCCCATTCACACCTGAGACCTTGCAACACTAACAGTCACATGACACTGGGAGGGAAAGTTTGGACATTTCCACTTAGGGGTGTCCTCACCTTGTTGCCAAGATGTAGATATTAAAGGGGTACTCCGCTGCTCAGCATTTGGAAAAAACTGTTCCGAACGCTGGAGCCGCCGCCGGGAGCTTGTGATGTCATAGCCCCGCCCCCTCATCACCTCACGCCCTACCCCCTCAATGCAAGTCTATGGGAGGGGGCGTGACGGCTGTCACGCCCCCTCCCATAGACTTGCTTTGAGGGGGCGGGGCTATGACATCACAAGCTGCCGGCTCCAGAGGGGCATTTCTTCAGTAAAGATTTGATGATTTGAAATGTTCACGTTATAATGGAATCAATTCTTCACCTTTTTTCACTTTATTGGAGTAATTACGGTAATTGAATTTTTGTATTTTTTTGTATGCATATACTGCTATATACCATACACCTAACACCCCCATATACTGCTATATACCATACACCTAACACCCCCATATACTGCTATATACCATACACCTAACACCCCCATATACTGCTATATACCATACACCTAACACCCCCATATACTGCTATATACCATACACCTAACACCCCCATATACTGCTATATACCATACACCTAACACCCCCATATACTGCTATATACCATACACCTAACACCCCCATATACTGCTATATACCATACACCTAACACCCCCATATACTGCTATATACCATACACCTAACACCCCCATATACTGCTATATACCATACACCTAACACCCCCATATACTGCTATATACCATACACCTAACACCCCCATATACTGCTATATACCATACACCTAACACCCCCATATACTGCTATATACCATACACCTAACACCCCCATATACTGCTATATACCATACACCTAACACCCCCATATACTGCTATATACCATACACCTAACACCCCCATATACTGCTATATACCATACACCTAACACCCCCATATACTGCTATATACCATACACCTAACACCCCCATATACTGCTATATACCATACACCTAACACCCCCATATACTGCTATATACCATACACCTAACACCCCCATATACTGCTATATACCATACACCTAACACCCCCATATACTGCTATATACCATACACCTAACAACCCCATATACTGCTATATACCATACACTGTAATATCCTCATATACTGCTATATACCAAACACCTAATACCCCCATATACTGCTATATACCATACACTGTAAAATCCCCATATACTGTTATATACTATACACTGTAATACCCCTATATACTGTTATTTACCATACACCTAATACCACCAAATACTGCTGTATACCATACTCTGTAATACCCCCATACAGTGCTGTATACTATACTCTGTAATACCTCCATACAGTGCTGTATACTATACTCTGTAATACCCCCATACAGTGCTGTATACTATACTCTGTAATACCCCCATACAGTGCTGTATACTATACTCTGTAATACCCCCATACAGTGCTGTATACTATACTCTGTAATACCCCCATACAGTGCTGTATACCATACTCTATAATACCCCCATACAGTGCTGTATACTATACTCTGTAATACCCCCACACAGTGCTGTATACTATACTCTGTAATACTCCCATACAGTGCTATATACTTGTGGTGGCCCAGTACAGGATATGTTACCCCGTACCCTTGCTGTCCTGTCAGGCAGCCTCCTTTAGTGTCCCCCGGGCCCCTTGCACCTGTTTCCCCCCTGTACATATGTTCTGCAGTGTATTGTATTATAAAATGTCTTGTATCTTTAAGAGTTATGTCATGTGATATGTCATGTGATTGGAGGTGCCAGTGACCAGGTGATCCCAGGGTGACCTATGAGCTCCCTGCTAGTCTCCCCCATATAACCCCTGAGTGGAGCTTCTCTCTCTTCGGCTGAGGTCCAGTGCAGTCGTCTAGTTTGTGTGTCCAGAGAGTTGGAGCCTCAAAGTCCAGTCCTGCAGCCGCCATCAAGTCAAGTAAGATAAAGTCACAGCTTTATGAGTCAAGTCAGTCCCTGTCATCTGTCAGCGTGGTCTGCATTAAATTGTCCAGTCCTACTACAAGCCCCAGCAAGCCCTTAAGGTATCTGTGTCACTGGTCACCTCCTTGGGCCCTGGCTGAACTGTATAGCCTTTGCCATCTGTCTACCCTCAGTAAAGCTACCGTTGTCCATAACTTGGCGTCAGAGTCTTTATTACCTCCACGCCTCGCCCAGGATCCAGCTGTATACCTTCGGGTGTTTATAGGCTAAACCACGCCCTGGCGTCACGAACACAAGGGCTTAATGCCATCTGCCCTCATCACACCCAGCTACCACATACTATACTTTGTAATACCCCCATACAGTGCCCTTTCTATATATATATATATATATATACTGACAAAGAATAAGTCTATATATATACTGCTATATGTTCCACTTAAGCAGCGTATAATTCACAGCTCCGGCAGGATGTACTGTATGTTACACTTCTCTGCGTGTACGAGGCTGAAGGAGTTAAACCCTCATCCTCCGCTCCTCAGATTTTATGTTGGTCATAAGACGACCTAACCCCCTGAGGAAATCACTACAAATACATAGCGGTCATGTCACGGGGACACACAGGGGCCATTGTGTGCTGCTACTGTGTGATACGTGTGTGTGTTTGAGCACCGTAACCCTATGCTGTTTTTTTTTCCCAACCAGCGTGCCTCCAGCTGTTGCAAAACTACAACTCCCAGCATGCCCGGACAGCCGAAGGCTGTCCGGGCATGCTGGGAGTTGTAGTTTTGCAGCAGCTGGAGGCACGCTGGTTGGGAAATACTGCCTTACACCATCTTTAATATGTCATGTTACACCATGTGTGACGACATCACTACAACTGATGACGTCATTACTACTATATATGTGCATCAGGCGCCCCCAGTGAAGTGGGCGGGGTCAGACGCGACATTGTTTCTTTTCCTCCCGCTGCAATCTATGCACATATAAGTCCCTGCAGCCTTTTCACCTGCATCAGCTCTCTCCACTTCCTTCGACAAAAACCACAACATCCTGACCCAAGATCGAGAGCGTCACAAACGGCTCCGCGGCATTAACGCCTTCCGCCCTACCCCAAATTTATCACCCACCTTGGAGAGGGGCAAGACCATGAAGGCGCCTCCGCCGCTGGCCTCCACCACGATGGCCAAGAACTTGGGGTTGACGGCGCAAAAGTTGCTGTCCCATGTGTTCTGGGACACTCGGATGTCGTCGTAGCACTGGTCCGTCTTCACCGGCTGCCCGAAGACGTGGCGGAACTTACTGCTGCGCACCACCTTTCTGCTCATGATGAGGCCTGGGAAAAATGGGGGGTAGAATGGTGAGGGTCATAGACGACGGGGCACAAGTCATAGACAACCGTAAAGAAGGGTACATGGGTCGGTCCCCGTGCCAGGCAGAGGCTGCGTAAAAGACGGAGCGGTCACAAATCGTCTAGTTTTACATGGCAACCAGGGTGGAGAACTACAACTCCCAGTTCGCTGAGTATGTTGTACAGATCCCCGGGGGAGACGTTATGCTCCAGTCACACCCAGAGCTGCGTTCACAATTCTATTATCGGAAAGCCATGAGCTGTATGGAACCTTGTTTGTGAATGCAGCTCTGGAAGTGACTAGTGCAGTGTTTTCCCAACCAGGGTGGAGAACTACAACTCCCAGCAGGTTGAGTATGTAATACCGATCCTGGAGAGACGTTATGCTCAAGTCACATGAAGAGCTGCGTTTACAATGTTGTTGTCAGAAAGCCATAAGCTGTATGGAAACCCAGTTTGTGAATGCAGCTCTGGAAGGGACTAGAGCAGTGTTTCACAACCAAGGTGCCTCCAGCTGTTGCAAATCTACAACTCCCAGCATGCTGAGTATGTCGTACAGATCCCCGGGGGAGACGTGACATTATGCTCCAGTCACATCCAGAGCTGCGTTCACAATTCTATTATCGGAAAGCCATAGACTATATGGAACCTAGTTTGTGAATGCAGCTCTGGAAGTGACTAGAGCAGTGTTTTCCCAACCAGGGTGGAGAACTACAACTCCCAGCAGGTTGAGTATGTCATACAGATCCTGGAGAGACGTTATGCTCCAGTCACATCCAGAGCTGCGTTCACAATTCTATTATCGGAAAGCCATAGACTATATGGAACCTAGTTTGTGAATGCAGCTCTGGAAGTGACTAGACTAGCGTTTCACAACCAAGGTGCCTCCAGCTGTTGCAAAACTACAACTCCCAGCATGCCCGGATAGCCTTTGGCTATCCGGGCATGCTGGGAGTTGTAGTTTTGCAACATCTGGGAGGTCTGCAGTTTGGAGACCACTTGTCTAGGCTGTCTGGGCATGCTGGAAGTTGTAGTTTTGCAACAGCTGGAGGCACCTTGGTTGGAAAACACTGTCTGAGACTAAATGCAGCCCAATGGGGGGGTCACACAATATCCAAATGGGGAATATAGGGGGGTTCTGACACGAAAGGAGGATGGGCAAATCTAAGCGGCAAAGCCCGGTCAGTGACCACAGCTGGAGACGACCCAAGAGATTGGGGGTGAGTGACCATGGCTGACCATACTCCTCCATACTGGTCACCTGGCAGCTGTGTCCTTTGACCCCCCGGAGTGCCCCCTTACCTGAGTGTGCAGATGGGAGCCCAGCGATGAGAGTGATGCTCGGCGTCGGCTGCTTTATGTCTACATCAAAAACTTCTGCTTTTTTTTTTTTCTTTAAAAAGTGAAGGAGGAGGAGGATGGCAGGAAGCGGGGTGGGTGTCTTGTCTTCCTCCCCAGCAGGGGAGGGGTTAACTGCGGTGTTAAAAAAAATCAGGGGACATGGTAAAGGCAAGATATGGGGTCGATGGCACTATGAAATGCAAGTAAAGAAAGGGGTTAATGATGACTTGCAAACCCTGACTCCCCAATAATAATGGGGGCCCCCACAGATACAGATGATGGCGGACCCTAAACCCACCGCCATGACACTGGTGACGAGGAGGTTCATAGATATAGATAGTGTAGAGCTCACATTCACATTTGGGGCCACAAGGGCCCCATGTTACGGGATCAGTTCATATCTCAATGAGGTCTTCCTATATATGGGTTGATGGTGGACCCTAAACCCACCCATGGCCCTATACATTATAGGAAGTGAAGTCGCATCCTGGGGTCACAGGGGCCCAATTTGAGGAAAACCGTTGCTAATAACTATAGGGTGAACCCACATACAGGGCAATGATTGTACCAGGACCCCACATTGTTGGGGAGGCATATAAGCGGGCCAGTGCTATTCACAATGGGGTGAACCCATATGCAGGTGTGGTAAGCTGTAGGGGTGTAGGGCGAACAGGGGTGTTGCAGAGTAGTGATGCAGGGGGTAGCATTAACCCTTGATTGTCGTGACGCCAGGGTGCGGGCTTCCTCTATGTCCCAGGAACGATAGGGAGGGATGAAGGATTGTCCACAGCAGAAGTTGTAGTAAACTAGAAAGAACTTTACTGCAGATTTTATGCAGATGCAGATAACAAACAGTCGTTTACAAGAGGAGCGGGATACAGGCTCCTCACAGGTTGGCTGGGACTTTGTAGAGTTCGCTGTTCCACTGAATTTAGGGGTATTTTTAGGTTCAGTCGTCAGGTAGGATTGGTGAGATTGGAGCTGGATTGACTCACGGTTTAGAAGGCTGCGGAAGTTGAAGGCTTGAGGCCTAACATGACGTGAAGAATTGTGCGGAGTTGTGCTTGGTTTCATATCCAAGAGATATAGATACAGCGCCCTTATATACTGAAGGGGCAGGATCAAAGCCTATTGGTTCCCAGACCTGTCGGTCCTGACCCAAAGCATTATGGTCACATCACATGACCCCATCACATGACCCAAAGGTCCTTGAACCTTGCATAACACAATTCACTAGTGATCACATGACCTAAGGTCCTGTACATTTATTACACTATGACAAAATATATGAAATATATACATTTTTGAATAGCATTATGAGGCGACTGGGGGTTAACCCACCAGGAGAGCCCCGAAAGCATGGAGGAACGCTGACTGTGGGGACTTATGACAAAGGTACGGGACCAAGTCCAGTACCGGGACACCACACAGGGAAATATTTGCATTGGGGATTGTCATTGTGGGAGGGGGGTGATGTGGACCCCAAACCCACCGCGATGGCACTAGGAATAGGGAGGTTGTGATGTGTATACATGAAGATACATTATAGGGTGCGCAGTTGCAGCTAGGGCCACAGGGGCCCCATATGAGGAGAATCATGATGTCAACAATTGGGTGTATCTATACAGGGGGCAATAATTGTCATTGTTGGGGGTTGGGTAATGATGGACCCTGAACCCACCCATGTCACTATATATTATAGAACGTAGAGCTGCACCCTGGGTCACACGGGCCCCGATATAAGGAGACCAGGGCTGTTAACAATGGAGGGCACCTATATACAGGGCAATGATGGCACGGGGCAATGATGTCACTGGCAGTGGCCATTGTTGGGGGGCTATGGTGGACCCTAAAGGATATGGAGGATACATTATAATAATAATAATAAAGCTCTGTGAACGCTGAGGGTTACAGATTTCCCATTGTGGCCCAGAGACCATCTGCATCTGCTGCAGAACCTCTTTGAGAAGCAGGAAGGGCAGTATCAGGTAAGTCCATCCATCAAAGAGGTTATGCAGCAGCTTGGGCGCATGTATAGCATCGCCACTCAACGTTATTGTTCTACATCCGAGCCTCAAGGGTTGATGTAACAGGATCATTGCTTCACCCTGTTGTGTCACCCGCACCACATCCTGCAGCTCCCGCATAGTGCCCGCCCCTGTACCCCACCTGACTTCCTCATGCTCGCTATTGTAACACTACAACTCCCAGCATGCCCTGACAGCTTGGAGAGCTGTAGTTTCATGAAAGCTGCAGAATATGACTATACAGTGGTCCCTCGACATACAATGGTAATCCGTTCCAAATGGACCATCGTTTGTTGAAACCATCGCATGTCGAGGGATCCGTGCAATGTAAAGTATAGGACAGTGGTCTACAACCTGCGGACCTCCAGATGTTGCAAAACTACAACACCCAGCATGCCCGGACAGCCAACGGCTGTCCGGGCATGCTGGGAGTTGTAGTTTTGCAACATCTGGAGGTCCGCAGGTTGAAGACCACTGGTATTGGAGGTTATACTCACCTGTCCCCGCCACTCCGGACCGTCACCGCTCGTCACCGCTGCCCTGGATGCCGCCGTCCATCGCTGTTGCCGCGTCCCTGGGGTGTCCCCGACGCTCCGGCAAGGCCTCTGCTTCCTCAGCATCCTCGCTCTCCGTCGCCGGCATCACGTCACTACACATGCCGCTCCTATTGGATGACGGGACGGCGTGCGCAGCGACGTGATGACGACGATGGAGAGCGCCGGTGATGCAGGGGAAAAAAGCATCGTATGTTGATGCTGCCTTCACCATGCGATGGCCGCTGAGAGTGATCGTATGCTGAAATGATCGTATGTCGGGACTAGAGATGAGCGAACTTTCAGTAAATTCGATTCGTCACGAACTTCTCGGCTCGGCAGTTGATGACTTATCCTGCGTAAATGAGTTTAGCCTTCAGGTACTCCGGTGGGCTGGAAAAGGTGGATACAGTCCTAGGAAAGAGTCTCCTAGGACTGTATCCACCTTTTCCAGCCCACGGGAGCACCTGAAAGCTGAACTAATTGATGCAGGAAAAGACATCAACTTCCGAGCCGAGAAGTTCGTGACGAATCGAATTTACTGTAAGTTCACTCATCTCTAGTCGGGACCATCGTAGGTCGGGGGGTCACTGTATATATAAATAAATATATATATAAATATATATATATATATATATATATATATATATACACACACACAGATAAAAGAATCTCAAGAAAAGTTCAAGAAAAGAAGTGTCGTTTATTCCATGAACAGTGTTCATGACCCGTTATTGCTGAATAAGAGGTGTCAGAATGCAGAAACATAACCGTAGTGTGAAAGACGCCTTATACAAGTATTCTGAACAGTCCGACCTGCAGTATAAAGCATGGAGGAGTCCAGAGTCCGGACCCCTTTAGCCCCCGATAAACAATATAACTATAAGCTGGAGTCACGGATCATAGTGGTGCCGGGAGGTTTCTGCATCTCTTGACATTTTCGTGACTTTTTGCTAATTTTACAGTAAAAGTTCCTCATAACTGCGGCTAAGACGGAAGTGACACTATTGAGTGCACTATGTGATACTGTGATACTACTCCAGGGGGGCGACTATTATACAAAAAGCAGAATTTATAGGTTGTGCTGTATCTACTGACTACCAGCAGATGGCGCTCTGCAGATCTTCCAGTAGCTTTATCCTAAGATAAGATCAGATTCTCTCCAACCTGATGTGGCTGATAACAGGAAGCAATAGACTGACGGAACCGGCTGATAACAGGGAGCAATAGACTGACGGAACCGGCTGATAACAGGGAGCAATAGACTGACGGAACCGGCTGATAACAGGGAGCAATAGACTGACGGAACCGGCTGATAACAGGGAGCAATAGACTGATGGAACCGGCTGATAACAGGGAGCAATAGACTGACGGAACCGGCTGATAACAGGGAGCAATAGACTGACGGAACCGGCTGATAACAGGGAACAATAGACTGATGGAACCGGCTGATAACAGGGAGCAATAGACTGATGGAACCGGCTGATAACAGGGAGCAATAGACTGACGGAACCGGCTGATAACAGGGAGCAATAGACTGATGGAACCGGCTGATAACAGGGAGCAATAGACTGATGGAACCGGCTGATAACAGGGAGCAATAGACTGATGGAACCGGCTGATAACAGGGAGCAATAGACTGACGGAACCGGCTGATAACAGGGAGCAATAGACTGACGGAACCGGCTGATAACAGGGAGCAATAGACTGATGGAACCGGCTGATAACAGGGAGCAATAGACTGATGGAACCGGCTGATAACAGGGAGCAATAGACTGATGGAACCGGCTGATAACAGGGAGCAATAGACTGACGGAACCGGCTGATAACAGGGAGCAATAGACTGATGGAACCGGCTGATAACAGGGAGCAATAGACTGACGGAACCGGCTGATAACAGGGAGCAATAGACTGATGGAACCGGCTGATAACAGGGAGCAGTAGACTGACGGAACCGGCTGATAACAGGGAGCAATAGACTGACGGAACCGGCTGATAACAGGGAACAATAGACTGACGGAACCGGCTGATAACAGGGAGCAATAGACTGACGGAACCGGCTGATAACAGGGAACAATAGACTGATGGAACCGGCTGATAACAGGGAGCAGTAGACTGACGGAACCGGCTGATAACAGGGAGCAATAGACTGACGGAACCGGCTGATAACAGGGAACAATAGACTGACGGAACCGGCTGATAACAGGGAACAATAGACTGACGGAACCGGCTGATAACAGGGAACAATAGACTGACGGAACCGGCTGATAACAGGGAACAATAGACTGACGGAACCGGCTGATAACAGGGAGCAATAGACTGACGGAACCGGCTGATAACAGGGAGCAATAGACTGATGGAACCGGCTGATAACAGGGAGCAATAGACTGATGGAACCGGCTGATAACAGGGAGCAGTAGACTGACGGAACCGGCTGATAACAGGGAGCAATAGACTGACGGAACCGGCTGATAACAGGGAACAATAGACTGACGGAACCGGCTGATAACAGGGAGCAATAGACTGATGGAACCGGCTGATAACAGGGAACAATAGACTGACGGAACCGGCTGATAACAGGGAGCAATAGACTGACGGAACCGGCTGATAACAGGGAACAATAGACTGACGGAACCGGCTGATAACAGGGAACAATAGACTGACGGAACCGGCTGATAACAGGGAGCAATAGACTGACGGAACCGGCTGATAACAGGGAGCAGTAGACTGACGGAACCGGCTGATAACAGGGAACAATAGACTGACGGAACCGGCTGATAACAGGGAACAATAGACTGACGGAACCGGCTGATAACAGGGAGCAATAGACTGACGGAACCGGCTGATAACAGGGAGCAGTAGACTGACGGAACCGGCTGATAACAGGGAACAATAGACTGACGGAACCGGCTGATAACAGGGGACAACAGAACGCATTCACCTGCAAATATAGAAGAGAGGGAGTGCATATATATATATATTATATATACACACACCAAGACAAATGACAAAAGGTGCTGCTCTCTTCTATTTTCTTATATATATATAGCAGAAGGAAGAAAAGCAGCTCTACCCTGGAATAGTCCCATGTGATAGGTGCGCACAGAACCCCAGGCCTTGGTTAGAGGCTCCGATTTGATACAGATAATAGAATCTCTCCGCATCACTCCAAAGTCCAAGGGACGTTCCGACCGGCTCCCCCTGGTACATACTCTGTACATACTAGTGAATATCACACGTTATAGGGGTGTCCATGAGATACCAAAAAGCATCATTAATAAATCAATCAAGTATAAAATCCTAAAATACATCCATACAAAAGTGCTATATAATCCCAGTGTATAATGAAATAAAGTACATGATGGGTTCATGTAAACATCAGTGTACAATAAATGCATAACACACGAGCGTAGTAAACAACTGTAGTGCGCATCACTTCCGGAGTGTTAGGAGGAGCGGACCGGATACACATCATGGCGGCGTCTAGCGCTCACCACAGCCATGTTTCTCTGGGGCACAGGGTAAAGAGCTCTATTCAGCCGCAGCTCCACCTCCACCATGGTAGCAGCCATCATTCTTATGGGCAAATATCTGCGTATGCCGATATCTAATATTTGTAACAGCGGACGAGAGCAGATATATGTATGTGATGGCCCAGTATGGGATGGTGTGTCCCTGTACATTTCTCCTGCCCTGTCAGGCAGAGTCCCTCCATGTCCCCAGGGCCCCCCCTTGGCCGGCAACCCCAGAGGAGGAAACATCCAAGTCATCAGGTGCATCATTGCCGGTGAAGCTGTCCCCTCACTACCGGACCTGGGGGTCCTGGGCCGAAATCCTAACAGAAGAATCGGAAGTGACTACCCCGGCTGAGGCCACATTCTCCAACCCTAGCCCTGAGCAAACCCCCCAGGCCCCAAAGTCTGTTGTCCGTCCACCATCACCACCTTTGCCTAAATGGTTATTCGTCGATGAGCCCAGTTTGATCCGATACATGAGGGAGCACCTTTTTCCCCTGCCAGGTAAGTCCCATCCTCCAGTTCCTCCAGCCCAGTCCGAAAGGGCCAAAAGAGATGCTGAAGTGGCTGAAATTGTGGAGGGACTGAGGGATCAGAGAATGGAGGACTATGGGCCGAAGCTGCTGCCATTTGAGGTGCGACAGGCGCAGCAACCAAAGTGCCTCTGCCTACTCCAGATGTTGCGGAGGTTTGGCCAGTTCACCAGGCACCAACTGTTCATCCCCCAGTGGCGCAAGCTGCTGCGGTGCAAGTGGTGGTCACTGTGAGTCCGACCATCACTGAGTCCCGTTTGTCCCATGTCATATGGAACACACATGTCAACCCCATGGAACCTAGGAAACAAACCGACCGGCGAGGGTGGGATGGAAAGATGCCATGTTGAGGCGCATCTTGTCAGTCAAGTAACTTTACCCTTTTGGTCAAAAAGATTGACTGTGTTCTCTGTGAGGATACTTTTGTTGTTTCAGGTTTCTACAGCAACGTTCAAGTACAGCGCCTGACAAGAGTTTTTGTTGCAACCAATTTCGTAAGTGTGTTCCCAGCTCTTAGCCGAGATTCTTTGCCAAGAACTCTATAATGTAGCTGGACTGTGGAGCGGAACAATGGACCTATGTGTATATATATATATATATATATATATATATACAGTATCTCCTGTTGTAGTAATATATTTTTGCTTACTATTCTGCACGAGTCAACACTTGTGCTAATGTGCTATAATTGTTGTAATAAAATGTATATAACTTGTTTGTACATCAAGGTCAAAGTGTTTTTGTGTCTGGCGATTTTTATGGGAGGTATCCTGACCCAGTCAGGAGGGACGTCACTACTACCTCACCGCCAGGGCAATATTATAAAGATTAAAATACCACATTCAGTCCTGTGCTACACATAGTCCACTGACACCACGTAAAGTCATGCACATATGTCTATAATCCCAATAGCATTTACCATAATACCAGTCCACAAAATGTTTATAATGTTTAATGTCTAATATTTTCTTGTGTCCACATGCCCAGGATACTTTACTGGCCAGAAGGTATTCCTGTTAACCCACTGCGCACGTACAAAAATAAGGTAACAAATGTCTAATGTTGTCTAGCAATGCACATAGTTCTGGGGAGAAGTGTGTCCACCGAGGGACCCCAGTAGCCAAGGTATTGGGTAAAAAGCCTCCGGCAGCCCAAACCATTCAAGTTGTGTCTATTGTCATGTATAATGTATTAGAGTCATAGCCTTAAAACAGTTATAAGGTTAAAAAGTCTTCATATAGTTCAGAGCGTGTATGGACATTTTATGCTACAAGGACTCTTTATATGCATCCAATTACTAATTTCAGACCTGGATATGGAAATTGTTTGAAATGCCCCAGGAACTGTCTGTGGCCCCTGTGGTCATTCCGGTCCTCCACCCTCCAGGCTGGGTGTTGAGGGCGACTTCATTATAGAGGGGGAGTTTGTGGTGGCCCAGTACGGTATGTCCCCATACATTTCTCCTGCCCTGTCAGGCAGAGTCCTTCCTTGTCCCAAGGGACAATGTTTGTATTACTAGTGTAATGTTGCTTTAAATATTATACCATGTGCTTGTCACCCAGGAGGCACTAGTGACCAGGTGACCCCCCCAAGTGACCTATGAGATCCTTGCTAAGCTCCCCTATAAAAAATAAGGGGAGGGGCTGCAATCCTAGCTCTTGTTCCTGAGGTCCAGTTCAGTTAGGACGTCTCAGTGTGTGTCCAGAGCATTGGAGGCCTCAAGCCTAAAGTCAGCAGCCACAAGTCAGCTCAAGTAACCTCAAAGTCATCTTCATGTCAATTGTCAAGTCAGTTAAGTCTTCTATATAGTCACTGTGGCCTGCACTAAAGTGTCTCTACATACTGCAAGTCCCAGCAAGCCTGCGAGGTCCCCCTGTGTCACTGGTCCCCTCCTTGGGATATTGGCTGTACTGCATAGACTGTATAACCTGTCTACCATTGTCTGTAACTTGGCATTGGTGTCTTCTTTGTCCCCGTGCCTAGCCCAGGACCAGCGGTATTACCTTCGGGTGGTTAAGGCTAAACCACGCCCTGGTGTCACGGCAAGAAAAGGGTTAATAACATCTGCCCCCAGGGTTACAACATCTGCCCTGCATTGCACCCCGCTATACCACATATACATAGGACTGCGCCGCTGCAGACCCTCAAATCTTAGGTAGTATGACACTATGTGATAATGGATGTTACTCACCACTGTAGATAAAGAAGTGTGTATAGGAATTACAGCAGTCCCACAGGCATCCCGAAAAAGCAATAAATGTGATAGTATCAGATCAGTACCGACCAGAGCCGCATTCCACTGCAACCCCGATCAGCGCTCTGGGGCATGTAGGGCACCACACATCCCCCAATCAATTGGGACGCATGATGTCCACAGCTCCATGATGGGACCAGCACTAGGACCCTCACGGCCCAATGTCACACACACCTTCATACATCACTGCTCGATTCCACACATCGCCCCTAGGCTGCTCACTAAAAAATACATCTAATAAAAATAGTAACCAGATCCGCCCCTCGTCACACGACAGGAGATAAAATTCTTAATGTAATCATAATTTATTATAAATATTAATTGAACACGACAGAAGACAATGCAATCCGGTGAGTGGTGTCCCAATAATCATATTAAGCTGAAAAAATAGAAAAATAGAAAAACATTAGTATTAAGTATGTACATATATACCAATACCAACATATCAGAATCAAGGGTCACGTACAAGAAAAAGGATCACAACCCTATTAGAATAACATTAAACCATGTAGCTAAAAATTCACAATTTTATTAAATCCTCGTAAAAAACCCAATGACAATAATATAAATAATTAGTATTAATACATAAGAAAGAAGAAGCTCTCCTATGATGAACAACCGTATATCCCAACGCGTTTCCCCGTGTATCTTGTGATATACAACGGTTCATCAGGGGATGACAATAACAGTATACAAATATACCTAGTAAGCACAGAGATATGTAGGAACAATATATATAGATAGCGTGCAACACATGGACAAAGGCACAGCTTAATGTACAAAAGATGGAAGGACAATTAGAACTATACATATATTATAATACATCGAAGCAAACATATATACAGTACAAAGCACATGAATGCAGACAGACGATAGACATGAATGCAGACGTGGATCGCCAGCCGCAGACGGATGTATCATGCCTATGGCATTCTGATATGGGGTAACTACACATGGATAATGGCTGGACATCTTTTGGACAATACTGTGGTTATGTGGACATCATAGAGGTTGCTTTTTTACCTAGGTGTTATTATTATCTGAACTTTTTATCTAATAATCTGGAGGGTCAAACAAGATCTTGGTGATTGGACAAATGTGGTCTGGAGTTATCTGTAGTAAGGAAGCAACTATTTTCAGGTCTATATTCCAGGGGGCCATCTATTAAGCCTATTTCTCTCTTTTCGTGGAGGAGCCCTTATCTTAGGGTCCTCACTTTATCAGTGACCTTGTTTTCTGCTATCCAACTACCTAGAGGTCGCTACATCAGTCGGAGGATATTTAAATGAAGCCATAAATAAGCCTTGCTATCGTCTGTCTGCATTCATGTGCTTTGTACTGTATATATGTTTGCTTCGATGTATTATAATATATGTATAGTTCTAATTGTCCTTCCATCTTTTGTACATTAAGCTGTGCCTTTGTCCATGTGTTGCACGCTATCTATATATATATTGTTCCTACATATCTCTGTGCTTACTAGGTATATATTTGTATACTGTTGTTGTCATCCCCTGATGAACCGTTGTATATCACAAGATACACGGGGAAACGCGTTGGGATATACGGTTGTTCATCATAGGAGAGCTTCTTCTTTCTTATGTATTGATACTAATTATTTATATTATTGTCATTGGGTTTTTTACGAGGATTTAATAAAATTGTGAATTTTTAGCTACATGGTTTAATGTTATTCTAGTAGAAAATAGCTATAGGACACCATTGTGTCCGACTGTCAGTGAGATTATTGATCACAACCCTATGTGGTGTCTTAAATTCCACGTTAAGACCATAGGGGTTCAAGCTACCAAGTTTAAAGATCCAACTGGGTTCTAATTTCTTTAGTCCCGTTTTAGCTGTGGGACATGGTCAATAATCCTAAATCTCAGGTCTCTTTTACAATGTCCATGTTCTGCGATGCGACCAGATACTGGTAAACCAAGTTTTCTCTTGCGGATCCTGTATCTATGTTGGTGTCTTTAGGTCCCACGTTGTCTCCCCCCACATAGAGGAGGCCACATGGGCACCAAAGTACATAAATAACATGATGTGGTACATGTCAAGTAATATATTATGGGAAATGTCTCATGTGTTGAGGGGTGTACAAATGTATCCCCCCTACACATCAGACTGCAATTCCCACAAGATCGGCATGGGAAGCTCCTTTGTTTACCACGGTCAGGTATCTTTGGGCACCACCAGTGTTAGAAGCAATGTCAGCTTTAACAAGCTTATCTTTCAGATTGGTCGATCGTCTGTAAGACATAATGGGAGGGGATTTAAAGGGGTACTCCGGCGCTTAGACATCTTATCCCCTATCCAAAGGATAGGGGATAAGATGCCTGATCACGGGGGTCCCCCCGCTGGGGACCCCCCGTGATCTTGCACACAGCACCCCAGTTAAAATCAGTCCCCGGAGCGTGTTCGCTCTGGGTCTGTATACTGGCGACCACAGGGCCGGCGGCGTGTGACGTCACGCCTCCGCCCCCGTGTGACATCACGCTCCGCCCCTCAATGCAAGCCTATGGGAGGGGGCGTGACCCCCACGATCAGGCATCTTATCCCCTATCCTTTGGATAGGGGATAAGATGTCTAAGCGCTGGAGTACCCCTTTAAAATCTGGTATATCATGACCATCCTGTAGAATGTGCCAGTGTTTTCTTATGATTCTGCCTATGGACTCACAAATGCTATTCGTCCTCTATTTTTGTCCGTCTTTGTCTTGTTGTTCAAATCTTCAGATTTGACTCTTTTTTGGCTAAGGACAAGGTCGCTGGGGTAACCTCTCTTTACAAAATAATTTGCCATTTTTTCCAGTGCTGTCTCCAATTTGTCATCAGTATCGGTTATCCTCCTTGCCCTAAACATCTGACTGTAGGGCAAGGAGTTAACCATAGACCTGGGGTGGCAGCTTTCAAATTTTAGTAGCATGTTACAATCGGTGGCCATTTCCGTTTTTTAACCGATTCCAATTCACCTCTATATTTAGTCAAAAAGTCTCTTTGTAATCTTTGGAAAAGCGGTTAAAAAATGGAAATGGTACAGGGATGTTTAGGACTATATCACTGGAAAAGTATATAGTTGGGGTCCAGCACATATTAATTTTAGACGCAATAGACGCAATAGACCACCATCAGTTCATGAGGATGGGCGGGGACAACAAACACCGATGAAAGACCAGAGAGATTTTGCCAACACCAATGCTAATAAAGATGAACCAGCTGTTTTTTTTAGATCCCGCAACTCCAGCAGGAGACACCCAAGGAGGGGTGGGAGGAAACTCCAGAGAGGGCACAAAAACAACAAATCCAAAGAACCCGAGAGTCCAACGAGAGCGACCAACAGGAAACAATAAAGATGGTTGTGAATATCTCATCTAAGGAATTGTCCAGAGATCAGATACATTTATTGAATAAGGGACTTAACTTCCGCCCTAATGTAATGACAGACTGGTTCCCACTCGAGATAGATTTTGAGCAATTCCTGCGTAAACTTATGTCACGCACCCGAATGCGGGCTGTCACAAACTGGATCCTCTACCTGTGTGGCTGATGACTCGGACCGTATCGGGGAGGGGAGTCTAAGGTGTCGCTGGTCTTCACCAGAGCCCGCCGCAAGGCAGGATGGATTTGCTGTGGCAGGCGACACCCAGGTCGCTACCCCCGACACGGCACGACCACACAGGTAATTGGACAAGCCGAGGTACCAGAGGATGAGGCAGAGGCGTAGTCAACGTAGCAGAAGGTCAAGGCAGGCGGCAAAGGTTCGGAGTCAGTAAACGTAGCAGGAAGGTCTGGAACACGGGTATGGCAAAAACAGGCTATGGGAACGCTTTCTCTTAGGCAATGAGCACTGAAGATCCGGCAGGGGGGTGTGGGAGGTGCAAAAACTTATGCTGTTCAGGTGCATTACTAATTATGGGCGCACTGGCCCTTTAAATTTCAAAGCACCAGTACCCTAAGGGACGGGTATGCGCGCCCCGAGGCTGAGAAGAAGCAGCAGGAGCTGAGCGAGGTAATGGACGGGCCAGGATTCGCATGTGGGCACGTCCTGGGAGTCGGGGACACGGGGACACTGCGCAGCATGTTACAGTACCCCCCCCCCCCACCCTTTGGTCTCCCCCTCCTTTTGCGGTTCAGGAATTTCCTGAGAAGGTCCTGGTCCAGAATTTTGTCCTGTGGCTCCCAAGACCTCTCCTACGGACCAAATCCTTCCCAATCTACCAGGAAAAAACACTTTCCTCTGACAAGTTTGGAATCCAAGATCTCCTTAACAACAAAAACATCAGAGGTGCCAGAGATGGGAGAAGGTGAGATGTCCTTTTGAGAAAAACAGTTGTAGATGACTGGTTTCAAGAGGGAAACACGGAAGGAATTCGGGATCCGGAGCGAGAAGGGCAGATGGAGGGAATAGGCCACAGGATTGAGTCTCTTCTTGACTTTATAGGGACCCAAATAGCGAGGACCTAGTTAATAACTGGGTATCTTGAACCGGATATATTTAGTAGATAACCAGACTTTGTCACCTGGAGAAAATTCAGGAGGAGGACATCTTCTCGCTTGGAATTTCATGAAAGCATGTAGCAGTCCATATGTAGAAGTCCATAGACCACGTAGAAGGGTGAAGTTCCAGTGGAATCGGAATCTTTATGATTGTAGGAGAACTCTGTCCAGGGAAGCAGATCAACCCAGTCGTCTTGACGCGCAGAAATGAAATGACGTAGATTGTCTCCTAAGATCTGATTCACCCTCTCAACCTGTCCATTAGATTGAGGGTGGTAGGCCGAGGAAAAATCCAGCTTAACTTGTAGGCGTGAGCAAAGGGCCAGCCAGAACTTAGTCACGAATTGAACACCACGGTCAGTGACTATATGGGAAGGAAGTCCATGTAAGCGATAGATATGCTGAAGAAATACCTTAGCAAGCTGTGGTGCAGAAGGAAGTCCAGGTAAAGGTATAAAATGCGCCATTTTAGAAAATCGATCTACAACCACCCAGATGACTGTATTGCCTCGGGAAGATGGAAGGTTGGTAATGAAGTCCATGGAAATATTGGTCCAGGGAAGCTCAGGAACTGGCAAGGGCTGAAGAAGTCCCACTGGCTTAGAACGAGGTGTCTTGTCTTGAGCACAGACTGAGCAGGAATGGACAAAGTCAACTACATCCCGTTTTAAGGTAGGCCACCAGTATTGTCTGGAAATGAGCTGTAGGGATTTACGAATACTGGGATGGCAAGCTAGGAGAGGAGAATGTCCCCATTTCAAGACTCGGAGCTTCATACGGGGAGATATGTAAGTCTTTCCGGGAGGCAGATTCTGAACACTTGCAGGAGCCACATGAGACGTTCAGGAGAAATAATATGCTGCGGAGGAGATTCATGGTCATGCATATCAGAAGACCTGGAAAGGGCGTCGGCTCGTACATTCTTTTCCGCAGGACGGAAGTGGATATAGAAGTCAAACCTGGAGAAAAATAGAGACCACCGGGCCTGCCGTGGGTTGAGTCGATGGGCAGTCTGCAGATAGAGCAAGTTTTTGTGGTCAGAATAAATCGTAACAGGATGTACAGAGCCCTCCAGAAGGTGACGCCATTCCTCCAATGCCAACTTAACGGCCAAGAGCTCGCGATCCCTGATGGTATAGTTCTTTTCCGCAGGGGAGAAAGTTTTGGAGAAAAAAGGTTAAAGTCTTCCCCTTAGTAGACTTTTGCATTAACACTGCACCTGCTCCAACTGAAGAAGCATCCACTTCCAGGATGAATGGCTTGTTAGTTTCAGGTGTAGATAGAACAGGAGCAGATGCAAAAGCCGATTTTAACTGTTTAAAGGCTTCTTCGGCCTCAGGAGTCCGGACTTTAGAGTTAGCTGTCTTCTTGGTGAGTGCAATGATGGGGGCTACCAGAGTAGAGTAGCGGGGAATGAATTGCCGATAGTAATTGGCAAAGCCGAGGAAGCGCGGAATCGCTTTCAGACTAGTAGGTTGTGGCCAGTCCAGAACTGCGGATAGCTTGTTGGGATCCATTTGAAGACCTTGACTGGTAACAATTTAACCCATAAAAGGGAGTCAGGTCTTTTCAAAGGTACACTTCTCTAGTTTAGCGTAGAGATGATTTTCCCGGAGACGCTGTAACACTTGGCGGAGGTGGGAGCGATGAGACTGAACATTGGGCGAATAAATGAGTATGTCATCCAGATAGACAACAACACAGGAGTACAGAAGGTCACGGAAAATATGTTTGACGAATTCCAGAAAGACTGCTGGAGCATTACAGAGTCCGAATGGCATTACAAGGTATTCAAAATGTCCGTCACGAGTATTGAACGCAGTCTTCCATTCGTCCCCTTCACGTATACGAATCAGATTATAAGCCCCACGAAGGTCCAGTTTAGAGAAAATCTTGGCTCCTCGCAGACGATCAAACAATTCCAAGATTAAAGGAAGTGGGTAGCGGTTCTTTACAGTAATTTTATTCAAATGTCGATAGTCTATGCATGGTCGCAATGACCCGTTTTTTTGCTCCACGAAGAAGAAGCCGGCTACTGCAGGGGAGGAAGACTCCATGATAAACCCCTTCTGGAGGTTCTCCTTGATGTAATTAGACATGGCCAAAGTTTCAGGAACCAACAAAGGGTAAATTCTGCCCCTGGGGGGTGTGGTGCCAGGTAGCAAGTAAACTGGACAATCGTAGGGACGATGCGGTGGTAACACTTCTGATTGCTTTTCACTGAAGACATCAGCGTAGTCCTGAAGAATGGATGACAAACCGGACATAGGACGAGAAGATGGTACCAATTTTGAGACTCGTATGTGGATACAGTGGTTGTTGCAATGCGGGCCCCAGCGAAGAACTTCTCCAGTTTTCCAATCCAGCTGCGGAGCATGGAGTTGCAACCATGGTAGGCCAAGCAAGAGAGGAGAAGTACAATGTGGGAGAACATAGAAGGTCACGTTTTCCCTATGCGAGACTCTGACCTGCATAGACAATGGTTCTGTGCGATATAGCACGGTACAGTCCAGTCTTTCACCATTGACCGTAGAGATGTACAGAGGCTTTAACAGGCGGGACACTGGCAGACGATGCCTATGTACTAGGGAAGCATCAATAAAATTTCCCGTGGAGCCAGAGTTTAAAAAGGCAAGAACAGAGAAGATCTCTTTGGAAAGCAGGGCAAGCTGGACAGTCATATTTAAGCATGGAGAGGTGATATTCACACCTAGGGAGGCCTCTCCCACAGACCCTAGGTGCGAACGTTTCCCTGTGGCTGAGGACGCAGAGGACAGTCTTTTAGGAAGTGATCAGCACTGGTGCAGTATAAGCACAGATTCTCCATACGTAGGCGAGATCTCTCCTGCGGGGTCAGGCGAGACTGATCCACCTGCATAGCCTCCATTGCGGAAGGCAACGTAGAAGTTTGCTTGAAGACAGGTGCCAGACGAGGAAAGCGCCGAGGTCGTGCAGACTCCCTTTCTTGGCGTAGTTCCTCACGTCGCTCAGAGAAATGGATATCAATCCGGGATGCCACCTGTATAAGCTCATTCAGATTAGATGGCAATTTCTGGGCGTTTTTTTGACTTGATAATCCTCTCTTGAAGGTTGCGCAGAGAGCTTCATAATTCCAGGACAACTCTGATGCCAGGGTTTGGAACAGGATGGCATACTCGCCAACAGTAGAGTTGCCCTGAGAAAGATTCAGCAGAGCTGTCTCTGCGGAGGAGGCCCGAGCAGGTTCCTCGAAGACAGTGCGAAATTCCATCAGGAACGCCTGGAGATTGGTAGTGACGACATCACTGTGATCCCACAGCGAGGTTGCCCAAGCCAAAGCCCTTCCAGACAGGAGACTAATGACGAAAGCTACCTTTGCACGTTCCATGGAGAACTGATCCATCATGAGTTCAATGTGTATGGAGCACTGCGTCACAAAACCACGACAGGACTTGGGATCCCCCTCATATTTTTCTGGTAGCGACAAACAGAGCTTGGTTCCGGAGGAGACTGCAGCAGCGGGAGGCTGTACTGGAGCTAGAGGAGGAGGCTGTGGCGAATGCTGCTGAGCAGAAAGCAACTGCTGCATCATGGCAGTTAGCTGGTTAAGCTGCTGAGCCTGCTGAGCCAATTGCTGGGACTGGAGCGCCACGATAGGTGCAAGATCCGAGTTATCTGGCAGAGGAACCCCAGTTGGATCCATGGCCGGATCTTGCTGTCACGCACCTGAATGCGGGCTGTCACAAACTGGATGTGGATCCTGTACCTGTGTAGCTGATGACTCGGACCGTATCGGGGAGCGGAGTCTAAGGTGTCGATGGTCTTCACCAGAGCCCTCCGCAAGGCAGGATGGATTTGCTGTGGCAGGCGACACCCAGGTCGCTATCCCCGACACGGCACGACCACACAGGTAACTGGGCAAGGCGAAGTACCAGAGGATGAGGCAGAGGCGTAGTCAACATAGCAGAAGGTCAAGGCAGGCGGCAAAGGTTCGGAGTCAGTAAACGTAGCAGGAAGGTCTGGAACATGGGAATGGCAGAAACAGGCTATGGGAACAGGCAATGAGAACTGAAGATCCTGCAGGGGTGTGTGGGAGATGCAACAACTTATAATGTGCTGTTCAGGTGCATTGCTAATTATGGGCGCACTGGCCCTTTAAATTTCAAAGCACTGGCGCGCGCCCTAAGGGATGGGGATGCGCCCACTGAGGCTGAGAAGAAGCAGCAGGAGCGGAGCGAGGTAATGGACGGGCCGGGATTCGCATGCGGTCGCGTCCCACGATGCGAATCCCGGCCCCGCCGGTAGTTGGGGACAAGGGGAAGCTGCGCTCACGGCCGGAGCGCAGCATGTTACAACTTAAAGGGGTACTCCGGTGGAAAACTTTTTTTTTTAAATCAACTGGTGACAGAAAGTTAAACAGATTTGTAAATTACTTCTATTAAAAACTCTTATTACTTATTAGCAGCTGTACACTACAGAGGAAATGCTTTTCTTTTTTAATTTCTTTTCTGTCACGACCACAGTGCTCTCTGCTGACACCACTGTCCATTTTACGAACTGTCCAGAGCAGCATGTTTGCTATTGGGATTTTCTCCTGCTCTGGACAGTTCCTGACGTGGACAGAGGTGTCAGCAGAGAGCACTGTGGTCGTGACAAAAAAGAAATCCAAAAAGAAAAGAATTTCTTCTGTAGTATACAGCCACTAAGAAGTACTGGAAGGATTAAGAATTTGTTATAGAAGTAATTTACAAATATGTTTCACTTTCTGGCAAAATGTTTTTCACCGGAGTACCCCTTTAAATTAAGGATCTGGATCTCCTCTAAAAGTGATGGTTCCTCAACAAATACTGAAACAATGTTTGATTCTAACTCTTTTTTTTCTGGTTCCATGCCGTGTTTGAAACTACAACAACTGGGTCTAAAAAACGTGAGTGACTCTCCTCCAAATTTTGAATTATGCTGTTGATACTTTTTCTCAATGTGTTAAGAAAGATTTTGTAGATCTGAGACAGAGGTGTACGCGACTTAAACACCCTATCATGACGCGAGGTGATATGGAGGCCTTGTCTGAGCTCGTCCATGACCGCGATCGCATAATCAAACCCTCTGATAAATGGGGTGCGATTTTGGTCATGGACCGGGCCCAGTATATCAGGGAAGCAGAGAGGCAGTTAGGGGACATAAATGTCTATAAATGTCTATCACATGACCCGAGAGCAAGCATTGATAAAAAAAAATTCTAAAATGTGGTTGAGATAGGCTTCACGGCAGGACTTATTGATGACGAAACAAAAAAAAATTCTAATTGTGCTTTTCCCAGTAACTCCACTACTATATCTGCTCTCCAAAATCCATAAAAGTCTGACCAACCCCCCAGGATGCCCCATAGTCTTGGGACGAAACTCAATTACTTTATGCATTTCAGTCTTTTTAGACAAGGTGCTAAGACCTTTTGCCATGAACACAAGATATTATGTGAGGGACACATCAGACTTTTTGGAAAAGATCAGGGATGTGGAAATTCCAGATGGGGCATTAATAGCGTCCTTTGATGTGGTTAGCCTCTACACATCCATACAACATGATTGGGGGGTGGAGGCAGTCACTAGTAGCCTACAGAAAGCATCATTCCCCACAGATAGCATTGAATTTTTGGTCTCCCTACTTCGATTGGTGCTCGAGAATAATTACTTTGTATTTCATTTAAAAATAATTCAGCAAAAGAGGGGCACCGCGATGGGGAGCAACGTAGCGCCGACATACGCTAACATTTTTATGGCCCATTAAGAGGAGATGTCCATCTATGTATCCCACCACTTCAGGAATGTCCTGGGGTGGTGGAGATACATAGATGACATCTTCCTCATCTGGAGAGGGGATGTCTCTAATATATTATGCTTCCAGAATTTTCTGAACAACATTGATCCTGACATTAGTGTCACACTAACCTACTCTGCACAAACCATAAGTTTCTTGGAGGTTTTGGTTACTATTGGTGAAGGTCGACTAACAGCGGACCTCTACACGAAGGCCACAGTAACATGCTACTAAAATGTGAAAGCTGCCACCCCTATGGTTAACTCCTTGCCCTACAGTCAGATGTTGAGGGCAAGGAGGATAACGGACACTGATGACAAATTGGAGACAGCACTGGAAAAAATGGCTAATAATTTTGTAAAGGGAGGTTACCCCAGGGACCTTGTCCTAAGACAAAAAGAAAGAGTCAAATCTGCATTTGTGACGACATATAATGATGCCCCAGAGTCCATAGGTAGAACTATAAGAAAACACTGGCACATTCTACAGGATGGTCATGATAGACCTGATTTTAAATCCCCTCCCATTATGTCTTACAGACGATCGACCAATCTGAAAGATAAGCTTGTTAAAGCTGACATTGCTTCTAACACTGGTGGTGCCCAAAGATACCTGACCGTGGTAAACAAAGGAGCTTCCCATGCCGATCTTGTGTGAATTGCAGTCTGATGTGTAGGGGGGATACATTTGTACACCCCTCAACACATGAGACATTTCCCATAATATATTACTTGACATGTACCACATCATATGTTATTTATGTACTTTGGTGCCCATGTGGCCTCCTCTACGTGGGGGGGAGACAGCGTGGGACCTAAAGACACCAACATAGATACAGGATCCGCAAGAGAAAACTTGGTTTACCAGTATCTGGTCCCATCGCAGAACATGGATATAGTGAAAGGGACCTAAGATTTAGGATTATTGACCATGTCCCACAGCTAAAACGGGACTAAAGAAATTAGAACCCAGTTGGATCTTTAAACTTGGTAGCTTGAAACCCCTATGGTCTTAACGTGGAATTTAAGACACCACATAGGGTTGTGATGCTTTTTCTTGTACGTGACCCTTGATTCTGATATGCAACACAAAAAGAGGAACGCAGCCGCACATCCACCATTTGTAATTTGATCTATTCGCTTCTCAGCATAATTTCAAAAACTAACAGGTTGTTATTATACATTGTGATCAAAAAGTACAAGTCCACTCACCACGTGAAGGCCACCTAGTTAGAGTGGGTTCCTAACCTGACACTGGCGTAGCGCCCGGCGGCGACCACCGCCTCCGAGACTCCATGCCGTCGGGCGCTACGCCAGTGTCAGGTTAGGGACCCACTCTAACTAGGCGGCCTTGATGTGGCGAGTGGACTTGTACTTTTTGATCACAATGTATAATAACAACCTGTTAGTTTTTGAAATTATGCTGAGAAGCGAATAGATCAAATTACAAATGGTGGATGTGCGGCCGTATTTCTCTTTTTGTGTTGCTTGATTCTGATATGTTGGTATTCGTATATATGTACATACTTAATACTAATGTTTTTCTATTTTTCTATTTTTTCAGCTTAATATGATTATTGGGACACCACTCACCGGATTGCATTGTCTCCTGTTGTGTTCAATTAATATTTATAATAAATTATGATTACATTAAGAATTTTATCTCCTGTCGTGTGACGAGGGGCGGATCTGGTTACTATTTTTATTAGATGTATTTTTTAGTGAGCAGCCTAGGGGCGATGTGTGGAATCGAGCAGTGATGTATGAAGGTGTGTGTGACATTGGGCCGTGAGGGTCCTAGTGCTGGTCCCATCATGGAGCTGTGGACATCCTGCGTCCCAATTGATTGGGGGATGTGTGGTGCCCTACATGCCCCAGAGCGCCGGTCGGGGTTGCAGTGGAATGCGGCTCTGGTCGGTACTGATCTGATACTATCACATTTATTGCTTTTTCGGGATGCCTGTGGGACTGCTGTAATTCCTATACACACTTCTTTATCTACAGTGGTGAGTAACATCCATTATCACATAGTGTCATACTACCTAAGATTTGAGGGTCTGCAGCGGCGCAGTCCTATGTATTAAAATACAAAGAACAATATCATGCACTCACCGCGATAATGGCGTCTATACGTCTGGAGGTTCGGGGCACCGGGAGGACATCGGGCAGAGCCTAAGGCTTGGGTTTCTGTGCGCACCTATTACATGGGACTTTTGCAGGGTAGAGATGTTTTCCTTCCTTCTGCTATATATATATATATATATATATATATATATATATATATATATACATGCACTCCCTCTCTTCTATATCTGTAGGTGAATGCGTTCTGTTGTCCCCTGTTATCAGCCGATTCCATCAGTCTATTGCTCCCTGTTATCAGCCACATCAGGTTAGGCTGGGTTCACACCACATTTTTGCCATACTGTTTTCAATCAGTTTTTCTAAAGAAAACCGTATGGCAAAAAAAAACAAAAAAAAAAAACGGATGGAACAGTATGGGAAAAAGTAAACTGTATACAGTTTTTAAACATGCATACGGTTCCGCCAGTTTTTATTTTTTTTAAAACGATACGTTTTTGAAAATTTTGTCCATTTTTAATGGGAGATGTGATGGGTGGGGACTTTAGGATGCAAATGCGCATGTGCAAAGTAAAAACCCTACACGGTTTCCCATATGGAGCCGTATACATGTGCGTTTCCCATTGACGTCCATGTTTAAAAAACAAAAACTTATGCGGTTGCAGTGCGGTTTTTAAACCGGAGTCAAAATCGTAGTTGACCACAAAATTTTCAAAAACGCATGTTTAAAAAAAAAAAAAAAAAAACAGAAGGAAACGTATGCACTACTTTTAAAAACGCATACTGTTTACTTTTTCCATACTGTTCCATCCGTTTTTTTTTTTTTTTTTTTTGCCATACGGTCTTCTTTAGAAAAACTGATTAAAAACAGTATATGGCAAAAACGTGGTGTGAACCCAGCCTGAGAGAGAATCTGATCTTATCTTAGGATAAAGCTACTGGAAGATCTGCAGAGCGCCATCTGCTGGTAGTCAGTAGATACAGCACAACCTATAAATTCTGCTTTTTGTATAATAGTCGCCCCCCTGGAGTAGTATCACAGTATCACATAGTGCACTCAATAGTGTCACTTCCGTCTTAGCCGCAGTTATGAGGAACTTTTACTGTAAAATTAGCAAAAAGTCACGAAAATGTCAAGAGATGCAGAAACCTCCCGGCACCACTATGATCCGTGACTCCAGATTATAGTTATATTGTTTATCGGGGGCTAAAGGGGTCCGGACTCTGGACTCCTCCATGCTTTATACTGCAGGTCGGACTGTTCAGAATACTTGTATAAGGCGTCTTTCACACTACGGTTATGTTTCTGCATTCTGACACCTCTTATTCAGCAATAACGGGTCATGAAAAAATGGATAAAATAACTGATGAGCAATTTTAACGGACATTCTGTCAAAATAACGGACTTGTGCCATCCGTTATCACCCGTTATAGTCCGTTATTTTATGTCAGTTTTTTTCCCATGTGACTTCCTGGTTGCAATGCTGTACTGAGCACGCTCAGTACAAAAAACAGATCATAAAAAGATGGACAATAATTGATAATAACTGATGGTTTCTGTGAACATCCGGTTCCCATAGACTTCAATGTTAAATTTTAACGGACGTTATTTCACCTTTATTTTTGCCGGAACAAAAATGAGTGCACGCAAAAATAACGGAGATTAGTAAAAACGGACATACCTGATGCAAAAGGATGGTCAAAAAATCCCATTGACATGAATGGGATTTTTTGACGGCCGTTTTCAGGACTATTTGACGGGAGTAATGACGGAGGTTTTTACAGGATGATACCTGTGGTGTGAAAGGGGCCTAAGCAGGAAGGACATTGGGACATTGGTGTATGGAGGAATGCAAGGATAGAAGATTATATACTACTGCAGTGTTTCCCAACCAAGGTGCCTCCAGCTGTTGCAAAACTACAACTCCCAGCATGCCTGGAAAGCCGTAGGGCAGTGTTTCCCAACCAGGGTGCCTCCAGCTGTTGCAAAACTACAACTCCTAGCATGTCTGCACAGCTGTAGGGCAGTGTTTCCCAACCAGGGTGCCTCCAGCTGTTGCAAAACTACAACTCCCAGCATTCTTGGACTGCCGTAGGGCAGTGTTTCCCAACCAGGGTGCCTCCAGCTGTTGCAAAACTACAACTCCCAGCATGCCTGGAAAGCCGTAGGGCAGTGTTCCCCAACCAGGGTGCCTCCAGCTGTTGCAAAACAACAACTCCCAGCATGCCTGGAAAGCCGTAGGGCAGTGTTCCCCAACCAGGGTGCCTCCAGCTGTTGCAAAACTACAACTCCTAGCATGTCTGCACAGCTGTAGGGCAGTGTTTCCCAACCAGGGTGCCTCCAGCTGTTGCAAAACTACAACTCCCAGCATTCCTGGACTGCCGTAGGGCAGTGTTTCCCAATCAGGGTGCCTCCAGCTGTTGCAAAACTACAACTCCCAGCATTATTGCACAGCTGTAGGGCAGTGTTTTCCAACCAGGGTGCCCCCAGCTGTTGCAAAACTACAACTCCCAGCATTATTACACAGCTGTAGGGCAGTGTTTCCCAACCAGGGTGCCCCCAGCTGTTGAAAAACTACAACTTCCAGCATTATTGCACAGCTGTAGGGCAGCGTTTCCCAACCAGGGTGCCCCCAGCTGTTGCAAAACTACAACTCCCAGCATGCCCGGACAGCCGTTGGCTATCCGGGCATGCTGGGAATTGTAGTTTTACAACAGCTGGAGGCACACTGTTTGGAAAACACTGTACTATTATAAGGGAACTGCTGCATGTAGACAGAGGTGGAGGGGCCTTAAAGGGGTACTCCGGTGCTTAGACATCTTATCCCCTATACAAAGGATAGGCGATAAGATGCCTGATCGCGGGGGTCTTGCCGCTGTCACGCCCCCTCCCATAGATTTGCATTGAGGGGCGGAGCCATGATGTCACACAGGGGCGGAGCCGTGGCGTCACAACGCTCCGTCCCCATGATCGACAGTAATCAGACTCGGTGCGAACACGCTCCGGGGACTGATTTTAATGGGGTGCGGCGTGCAAGATCATCTTTTGGATAGGGGATAAGATGTCTAAGTGCCGGAGTACCCCTTTAATAGAGAGGAAAAAAAATACATTCCTCAACATGGAAATTGCAACACCTAGAAGGTAAATGGAATTACAGAAATCATGGGATTAATATACATGTGTGGTGTTCTAGTGCGGAACACACCTTTCTACCTGCCCTGTCAGGTGGATGTTACCTAACGTGTCTGCTCTGCGCCCACTGCTCAGTTTAATGTGTGTTATGTCTTTATTGATATTCATTGTCAAATGCACTTTTATGCTTTATTGTCTCTTGAAGAGTTAATCTTGTCTGTGCCGGAGGATGCTGAAGGGATCACATGACTGCTTCAGCCAATCACGGCTCCTGCCCTTCTCCACCCAGGTCTGGTTAGACAGGGAGGAGTTTGTTTTAGTTAGTTAGTTAAGCTCAGTGAGAGCTAGAGGAAGCATCTGTGTGTACATCGCCTCCTACCCCTCATGGAAACCAACGACCGGTCACTGATGGGAAGAGCCTCCCGCGGAAGCTGGTCCCCCATGTCTCACACCTAGGGATCGCTGGCTGATTTCACTATTGGCTCAAGCGGCACTGAGACATCAGCGGAAGTCGCAGAGGAGCCATTAATGCTACCAGAACCCCCAAGAGCCATTGGCCATCCCCTGAGGTCTCCACCGTCTCCCAAGTGGTACTTTGGCAATGAGCCAGTATGGCCTGGAGCCCCAACCGGCGGAGAAACCACAAGCCAGTTCCAGAGAGTCTGAGTCAGCCGGATGGCAAGCCGCTATAGACCACCTGTGGCAAGAGCGGCGAATGGCCGAACAGCTCAGGAAAGGCCCCCCGGAGGTCTAGTGGCAGCGGCAACAAGAGACGGCTGCCATGGAGAGAGACGATATCCGGCGCCGGGAGAAGCCACGTCCCGGTGAGTCCCCACTCGAACGGCGCAGAGCCACTGTGATAAAGTTTGATAGGATCCGTGGGTACGGCCCGCAGGACCGTTATCATGGGGGGGGCAAGTATTTGTCAACAGGAGAGCTGTTATAAGGGACAACCTCCCACCTGATCTCCATTCACTGTATGTGGGGGAAATTGTCGAGTATACCCCAGTAAGAACTCTACGCGGCGAATGGTTGCACGTCCAGTCAACTCCAAGCAGAAGCCATTTGTCTCCTTTCACTCAGAGGACTGGGATAGTGATCCCCCAGAAACCAAAGCTTCTACTCAGCAAAGGCCACGATCTGCCGCTCTACAAGTGCCCAGGCCTCAGACCGATGCATCAGGGGTTTGGCCTGACCAACGGGCACCGACCACTTCAGTACCTACCAACACTGTGCCTTCTTCTACAGTGCCTTTAGCAGCGACGGCTGTACCAGCCTATATAGTGCCGCACAATGCACCCACCATGTCATTGCCAACCACCATCTCTGGTGTGAACACGGTTACCACAGCTACTCGTGACCCTTTTAGGTGAATACGCCACATCGCTCAGCCACGCCAGCTGATTAGAAGGGAAGTTGTTGTTTTTTTTGGGGGGGGGGGAGAGCTGCTTCCTTACTATTGAACCATGTAGGTGTAAAGCCGTAAAAACTGTTTCATTAGTTTGGCGTAAACCGCCTGTGCAGCGCTGCGTGGTCACATTGGCATTACAGTAACCGTTCAAGAATATTTTCTTCTTAGTATTGCAGGATAGAATGTTAGTGTTAATGTTATTAAAGGGGTACTCCGCTGCTCAACGTTTGGAATAAACTGTTCCGAACGCTGGAGCCGGCGCCGGGAGCTCGTGATGCCCAGCCCCGCCCCCTCAATGCAAGTCTATGGGAGGGGGCGTGACAGCCGTCGGCTGTCACGCCCCCTCCCATAGACTTGCATTGAGGGGGCGGGGCTTGACGCTGAGCAGCGGAGTACCCCTTTAAATGTTCCTTCAGCCAACATTACATAAAAAATTGTTCCTGTTCCTGAAATTAAAGGTAAAGTGGTTACCGCAACTTGGCATTTGAGGCGTTTTATTGCCCGCTACTTATCCTTGGTGGTGTGGTGGTTAAAAGGGCCGGTGCAAGAGTTTTTGACTTAACAGGCGAAGGTTCATTTTGGTGGCCCCCCCCCCCCCCCCCCCCCCCATCAAAGCACCGACCAAAGCAGCACCAACACCACCCCATATCCCCTCCCCCAGCGGTCTGTAACTGTGAAGCAATGGGGTTTTAGTGAACATTATTTTATTTAAAAATTGGGAAAGATGGGGGGGGAGTGGGGGGGGGGGGTGGGTTCAAACTAGGGATCGTCCGATTATGGGTTTGGCCGATATTATCAGCCAATAATCACGATTTTGGATGTTATCGGTATAGGCAATTACCTTGCCGATAGTCTGATGATGACACGGCCTCCGCCCAGAGACCGTCGCCACCGCCGCTGCCCCATTGCCTCCCCCCATCCCCGGTTTTATAATTACCTGTTCCCGGGGTCCGCGCTACTTCTGGCTCCTGCTGCGTCCTGCGTTACGCTGTGCGCTGCGCAATGACGAGTGATGTCCTCAACGCGACGTCACCGTCAGTGCGCACAGTGACAGCTCAGGACGCCGCCGGAGCCAGAAGTAGCGCGGACCCCGGGAACAGGTAATTATAAAACCGGGGATGGGGGGAGGCAATGGGGCAGAGGCGGCGGCGACAGTCTCTGGCCGGGGCGGTGCGATGGTTGGACTAAGGACCGGCAGGGGGAGAGAAGCGGGCGGCGGGGGGCGTGTGCTGAAATAGCCGATAACTTATACCGGAATATCGGTATAAGTTATCGGCTATCGGCCTTAAAGTCCACAGAGTATCGGTATCGGCCCTAAAAAATCGATATCGGTCGATCCCTAGTTCAAACTTTTATTAGGGGAGGGGCTTCTTCACAATTATTTCCAATTTTTTAAATATCTTATTTATAACGTTTTACCTTATAGAGCAGTGATCGAAACCTAAGGCTCTCTACAAAACTACAACTCCCAGGGTGTTGCAGTACGTAGTAGGGTCTTGTGGTATTAACCCTGGGGGCAAGATGTTGTTAACCCCTTAGTGTTCGTGACGCCAGGGTGCGGTTGTTTCGGTAAAATAACCACCGACAACCAGCCCAGAAACGGTATGCCATAAAGGAATGTCCACGCCAAGGGTTTTGCAATAGCTGGAACTTTTACTTGGAATATTCAGGAAACAGTCTTTACAGTAACGCAGTTTCCACAGAGGCCACCGGGGACACAGGATAAGCCTCGCGGGCTTGCTTGGACTTGTAGTTATGAGGATATTTATGCAGGCCACTGTGCTACTAATATAGTAGTCACTGGATTTGTAGAGAGAATTGTAACTCACGTTTTAGAAGTGGCTGCTGTTTCTTTAGGCTTTGGCCTAGATGCAATTGTGCAGGAATTGATGCTGCTGTTGTGTACAGGATGAGAAGCAGGAACTAAAAGAGTTAACTAAGAGACTACAGCCCCTTATATACTAGGGGGCTGGACTAAAGCCCATTGGTTGCTAGTGCCTGGGGTTCCTGTGCCCATGGAACTCTTAGTATATCACATGACAGGAGGTCACATGACCAAGGAAGGTCCTTTACATTTTATACAAACTGTACAACTTTATACATATGAACAATAGATACACATGAATATACATGGCTTTTACATGAGACAACAAGGGGGGGGGGAGGGGAGAGCCCAATGGACCTAAGGGAGTCTTCCTCAGAGGACTTAAAGGGGATATCCAGGAAAAAAATTGTTTATATATATATATATATATATATATATATATATATATATATATATATATATATATATATATATATATATAGGTTATGGTGCTGTGGTGTCCCAGTACAGGAGCTAGTCCTGTACCATCCTTAAAGGGGTTATCCAGGAAAATCTTTTTATATATCAACTGGCTCCAGAAAGTAAAACAGATTTGTAAATTACTTCTATTAAAAAAATCTTAATCCTTTCAGTACTTATGAGCTTCTGAAGTTAAGGTTGTTTTTTTCTGTCTAAGTCCTCTCTGATGACACGTGTCTCAGGAACCGCCCAGTTTAGAAGCAAATCCCCATAGCAAACCTCTTCTAAACTGGGCGGTTCCCGAGACACGTGTCATCAGAGAGGACTTAGACAGAAAAGAACAACCTTAACTTCAGAAGCTCATAAGTACTGAAAGGATTAAGATTTTTTAATAGAAGTAATTTACAAATCTGTTGAACTTTCTGGAGCCAGTTGATATATAAAAAAAAAGTTTTTTCCTGGATAACCCCTTTAACCCCTTAAGGACCGAGCCCTTTTTCACCTTAAGGACCAGAGCATTTTTTGCAATTCTGACCACTGTCACTTTAAACATTAATAACTCTGGGATGCTTTTAGTTATCATTCTGATTCCGAGATTGTTTTTTCGTGACATGTTCTACTTTAACTTAGTGGTAAAATTTTATGGTAACTTGCATCCTTTCTTGGTGAAAAATCCCCAAATTTGATGAAAAAAATGAAAATTTTGCATTTTTCTAACTTTGAAGCTCTCTGCTTGTAAGGAAAATGGATATTCAAAATCATTTTTTTTGGGTTCACATATACAATATGTCTACTTTATGTTTGCATCATAAAATTTATGAGTTTTTACTTTTGGAAGACACCAGAGGGCTTCAAAGTTCAGCAGCAATTTTACAATTTTTCACCAAATTTTCAAACTCGCTATTTTTCATGGACCAGTTCAGGTTTGAAGTGGATTTGAAGGGTCTTCATCTTAGAAATACCCCACAAATGACCCCATTATAAAAACTGCACCCCCCAAAGTATTCAAAATGACGTTCAATAAGTGTATTAACCCTTTAGGTGTTTCACAGGAATAGCAGCAAAGTGAAGGAGAAAATTCAAAATCTTCATTTTTTACACTCGCATGTTCTTGTAGACCCAATTTTTGAATTTTTGCAAGGGATAAAAAGGAGAAAATTTTTACTTATATTTGAAACCCAATTTCTCTCGAGTAAGCACATACCTCATATGTCTATGTTAATTGTTCAGTGGGCGCAGTAGAGGGCTCAGAAGGGAAGGAGCGACAAATGGTTTTTGGGGGGCATGTCACCTTTAGGAAGCCCTTATGGTGACAGGACAGCAAAAAAAAAAACATGGCATACCATTTTGGAAACTAGACCCCTCAGGGAACGTAACAAGGGGTAAAGTGAACCTTAATACCCTACAGGTGTTTCACGACTTTTGCATATGTAAAAAAAATTATAATTTTTTTTACCTAAAATGCTTGGTTTCCCAAAAATTTTACATTTTTAAAAAGGGTAATAGCAGAAAATACCCCCCAAAATTTGAAACCCAATTTCTCCCGATTCAGAAAACACCCCATATGGGGGTGAAAATTGCTCTGCTGGCGCACTACAGGTCTCAGAAGAGAAGGAGTCACATTTGGCTTTTTGAAAGCAAATTTTGCTCTGGGGGCATGCCGCATTTAGGAAGCCCCTATGGTGCCAGAACAGCAAAAAAAAAACACATGGCATACCATTTTGGAAACGAGACCCCTCGGGGAACGTAACAAGGGGTAATGTGAACCTTAATACCCTACAGGTGTTTCACGACTTTTGCATATGTGAATTTTTTTTAATTTTTTTACCTAAAATGCTTGGTTTCCCAAAATTTTTACATTTTTAAAAAGGGTAATAGCAGAAAACACCCCCCAAAATTTGAAGCCCAATTTCTCCCGATTCAGAAAACACCCCATATGGGGGTGAAAAGTGCTCTGCTGGCGCACTACAGGTCTCAGAAGAGAAGGAGTCACATTTGGCTTTTTGAAAGCAAATTTTGCTCTGGGGGCATGCCGCATTTAGGAAGCCCCTATGGTGCCAGGACAGCAAAAAAAAACACATGGCATACCATTTTGGAAACTAGACCCCTCGTGGAACGTAACAAGGGGTAATGTGAACCTTAATACCCTACAGGTGTTTCACGACTTTTGCATATGTTAATTTTTTTTTTTTTTTTTACCTAAAATGCTTGGTTTCCCAAAATGTTTACATTTTTAAAAAGGGTAATAGCAGAAGACACCCCCCAAAATTTGAAGCCCAATTTCTCCCGATTCAGAAAACACCCCATATGGGGGTGAAAAGTGCTCTGCTGGCGCACTACAGGTCTCAGAAGAGAAGGAGTCACATTTGGCTTTTTGAAAGCAAATTTTGATCTGGGCGCATGCCGCATTTCGGAAGCCCCTATGGTGCCAAGACAGCAAAAAAAAAACACATGGCATACCATTTTGGAAACTAGACCCCTCGGGGAACGTAACAAGGGGTTAAGTGAACCTTTATACCCCACAGGTGTTTCATGACTTTTGTATATGTAAAAAAAAAATTTTTTTTTTGACCTAAAATGTTGGTTTCCCAAAAATTTTACATTTTTAAAAAGGGTAATAGCAGAAAATCACCCCCAAAATTTGAAGCCCAATTTCTCCCGAGTACGGCGATACCCCATATGTGACCCTAAACTGTTGCCTTGAAATACGACAGGGCTCCAAAGTGAGAGCGCCATGTGCATTTGATGCCTAAATTAGGGACTTGCATAGGGGTGGACATAGGGGTATTCTACGCCAGTGATTCCCAAACAGGGTGCCTCCAGCTGTTGTAAAACTCCCAGCATGCCTAGACAGTCAGTGGCTATCTGGCAATACTGGGAGTAGTTGTTTTGCAACAGCTGGAGGCTCCGTTCTGGAAACAGTGGCGTACCAGACGTTTTTCATTTTTATTGGGGAGGGGGGCTGTGTAGGGGTATGTGTATATGTAGTGTTTTTTACTTTTTATTTTGTGTTAGTGTAGTGTAGTGTTTTTAGGGTACAGTCGCACGGGCGGGGGGTTCACAGTAGTTTCTCGCTGGCAGTTTGAGCTGCAGCAGAAAATTTGCGCAGCTCAAACTTGCAGCCGGATACTTACTGTAATCCTCCGCCCATGTGAGTGTACCCTGTACGTTCACATTGGGGGGGGACGGGGGGGGGAAACATCCAGCTGTTGCAAAACTACAACTCCCAGCATGTACGGTCTATCAGTGGATGCTGGGAGTTGTAGTTTTGCAACCGCTGGAGGCTCCGTTTTGGAAATGGTGGCGTACCAGACGTTTTTCATTTTTATTGGGGAGGGGGGCTGTGTAGGGGTATGTGTATATGTAGTGTTTTTTACTTTTTATTTTATTTTGTGTTAGTGTAGTGTAATGTTTTTAGGGTACAGTCGCACGGGCGGGGGGTTCACAGTAGTTTCTCGCTGGCAGTTTGAGCAGCGGCAGAAAATTTGCCGCAACTCAAACTTGCAGCCGGATACTTACTGTAATCCTCCGCCCATGTGAGTGTACCCTGTACGTTCACATGGGGGGGGGGGGGGGAATACCTCCAGCTGTTGCAAAACTACAATTCCCAGCATGTACGGTCTATCAGTGCATGCTGGGAGTTGTAGTTTTGCAACAGCTGGAGACACACAGGTTGTGAAACACCGAGTTTGGTAACAAACTCAGTGTTTTGCAACCAGTGTGCCTTCAGCTGTTGCAAAAGCTACAACCCCCAGCATGTACAGACAGCGGAAGGGCATGCTGGGTCTTGTAGTTATGCAACAGCCGGAGGCATACTACATTGGCTGGGGATGCTGGGAATTGTAGTTATGCAACAGCTGGAGACACACTGGTTTGCTACTTAACTCAGTGTGCCTTCAGCTGTTGCAAAACTACAACTCTCAGCAGTCACCGACAGCCAACGGGCATGCTGGGAGTTGTAGTTATGCAACCACCAGATGCACCACTACAACTCCCAGCATGCACTTTAGCTGATTGTGCAAGCTGGGAGTTGTAGTTATACAACAGCTGAAGGTACACTTTTCCATAGAAAGAATGTGCCTCCAGCTGTTGCAAAACTACAAGTCCCAGCATGCCCATAAGGGCATGCTGGGAGTTGTGGTGGTCTGCCTCCTGCTGTTGCATAACTACAGCTCCCAGCATGCCCTTTTTGCATGCTGGGAGCTGTTGCTAAGCAACAGCAGGAGGCTGTCACTCACCACCTGCTGCTGCTCCACGATGCCGCCGCACAGGTCAGTCCCTCGCCGCCACCGTCGCTCCTGGGGCCCCGATCCCAACAGGGACACCGGGGATCGGGGTCCCCAGCACCGGGGGTCGTCTTCCCGCACCCGCTCACGTCCTCCGGAAGAGGGGCGGAGCGGGTTGCGGGAGTGACACCCGCAGCAGGCGCCCTGATTGGTCGGCCGGGAATCCGGCCGACGAATCAGGGTGATCGTGAGGTGGCACCAGTGCCACCTCACCCCTGCCGGCTCTGGCTGTTCGGGGCCGTCTCTGACGGCCCCGATCAGCCAGTAATTCCAGGTCATCGGGTCACTGGAGACCCGATTGACCCGGAATCCGCCGCAGATCGCTGGACTGAATTGTCCAGCGATCTGCGGCAATCGCCGACATGGGGGGACATAATGACCCCCCTGGGCGATATGCCGGGATGCCTGCTGAACGATTTCAGCAGGCATCCGGCTCCCCTCCGGCTAGCGGCGGGGGCCGGAAATGCTCAGGGATTATCCATACGCCAACGGTCCTTAAGGACTTGGAAACGGGGGCATATGGATACGCCCTATGTCCTTAAGGGGTTAAGGATGGTACAGGACTAGCTCCTGTACTGGGACACCACAGCACCATAACCTATACCAGTGGTCTTACACCTGCGGACCTCCAGATGTTGTAAAACTACAACTCCCAGCATGCCCGGACAGTTGCAGTTTGGCCTTCCTAGTGGTTGCCACAGTAAAGAGCGTTTTACTTTCACTTTCAATCCCCCCCCCCCCCCCCCCCGACGATTCCCTACCTGAGCCAGGATCCAGCAGTCTCCAGCGAAGATCCCGGGTCCCCAGGCATCTTTTCCTGCAGGTACGGCCTCCATCTTCTTCCCACGATCCCCTCGACATCCAGGGGCGGGCAGAACGGGGGGTTGCCATGGCAACCCCCTGTCCTGCACTGCCATTGGTCAGAACTCCGTTCTGCTAATGGCAGGGGATAGGAGGAGATCGCAGCTCTGCGACCTCACTCCTATCCCTTAGGCTGATCAGGGCTGTTGCTGACAACTCCGATCAGCCCTATTTGGAGAAAATCGCATGTCTGAATTGACATGCGATTTTCTCCGATCGCCGACATGGGGGGGGGGGGGGGTGTCTCAGGACCCCCCTGGGCGATGTGCCGGGATGCCTGCTGAATGGTTTCAGCAGGCATCCTGATCCGGTCCCCAACCGGCTAGCGGCGGGGGCCGGAATTCCCACGGGCGTATCCATACGCCCTCAGTCCTTAAGGACTCGGGATGTGTCCTGAACAGGTTAAAGGGGTACTCCGGCCCTAAGACATCTTATCCTCTATCCAAACCATATCTCACATGCAGCACCCACCTGTGGGAGCTGCATGCAGCGCTGCAGCCTCAGAGTCTGCCAGGTCAAGACCATGGGGCTGGAGTATCGTGACATCAAGACTCCGCCCCGTGTGATGTCACGCCCTGCCCCGCAATGCAAGGTTATGGGAGGGGGCCCCTTGGTATTTCCGATCACTCACGTTTTTTTCGGGCCAATCGGGTCTCTGGTGACCCGATGGATTAATAGGAGCAGTGATAGCCCAATATAGGTGGCTGGATTGATGGCAAAAGTTCTGCTAAACTGGGGCAATTATGTGATGATTTCTCTTATAGCTTTATTGTTGCGGTAAAGAAGACTCTAGACGCGTTTCAGGATATTGACCCTTTCCTCAGTAGAAAGAGTTTTTGTAGGAAATTTTTTGTCTTGTCCACAGTGCTCTCTGCTGACACTCTTTTTATTAGAAAAATACAAAACTTATCAAATACAAAACACAAAGCAAGCTTAACCAGCTATAACATAAATAAGAAATACTTTAGAACCAAAAACAAAACCTCAAACAAAACCCTGCCTAACCGGCCAGCCCAGCTTTACTAAGATACTAAAATACTAAGATATTAAAATATGCCCAAAATATCTAAATCAAACACTCACACGCTTACCGAAAATGAACATAAGAAAAATAAATAAATAAATAAAATAGCACAACTTGGCTTGTCAAAATATAAACATAAAAGTTATCATTACCCGACTATAACTCAAAACCATCCATACTTGGGAACACGCAACAAGAAAACTAAACAGAAACCTCAAAAAAAAAAAAAAAAAAAAAAAAAAAAATTATTATGTTTTTTTACTTTTTTTTTTTTTATATATTTTTTTTTACTTATTTTTTTACATTATTTATATTTTTTTTAATCTTTTTATATATATATACATATATATATACATATATACATATATATATATACATACACACACACACATTTTTTTTTATAAACAAAAAAAAATAAAAAAATAAAAAAATAAAAAAAATAAAAAAAATAAAATAAAATAAAATAGCAATAATAATAAGAATAATAATAATAATCAAAATAATCATATCACACATACATTCACTTACAAAATGTCCAAATTAACTGGATCCTCTATCCGGGACTAATGAAAATACCAAAGAAAACATAAAACAGACCAAATAACTGAAATAAACAAAATAAATCACATATCAACACAACAACTGGTCCGGCTACCATAACGCTATAACATGAAACAATATGAAACAATATAGGTATAACAATATAGATATAACACAATATACGTACAAAATTACTAAATATACTATATAAATAAAATATAATATAAACAAAATATATGCACTACAGAAAACACCTACAAGATCAATAGAAAACCCTAGGAAAAACCCTACACTAAAACTGTACCCTCACCCATACCACCCCTCCTGTACATGGGTCAGAGTCCATACCGTTCTTACAGTTCACAAAGTCCAGTCCTTAACTGACCCATGTCAGGTCCCCCAAAGATGAACACCACCACCCACAAGCACACCCTCCCCACCTAGCACTCCTCCCAACCAACTTATACACAAACTTATACACACTGAACCACAAACCACTTTAGGCCCAAGTTTGGTCGCCTGTAAGCCCTTCATACCATATCAGCTTAAAAACAAAACAAAAAGCTAGCGTGCACATGCATCAGCCCACCACCAGGGAGAAGGATGGCAGACTTGATACATTCAAAATAATTTTACACTCTTTCCCTAACTCCCCCTACAATTCTCCCTAATCCTATCCCTCCATTCAAACTAACCCTGTTCTCATCCTATCTCTATCCCTATAACACTGTCCCTAACCAAAATAAAGGTACTCTACCTAAAAGGTCTAGTACCTAGGGCACATCAAAAGAAAACCCTCTCCATAGGAGAGAAGCCCTACTGGTACCAAGACTGCCATACTCCAAAGACCTGATCTTCCCGAGGTCACCAGTGATGTTCCTACAGACCTCCACCTCGGAGAGGACTTTCTGTTGGGTCGACACTAAACACCGTGCATTCCACGTGTAGTACCTAACCACTAAACTAACTAAGAATAAAGTGCCCCGATCTCGGCCACCCAGGTTCCTGAATGCCCCATAAGCCCACTCCTGATAGGTAAGGCCGGCAAGTTGACTCCAGCCGATGGAAGCGCCCACCCTGTTGTAAACCCCTATATTAAAGGGACAATGAAGCAGGAAATGGTCCATGCTTTCCAGCGTGTCCCCGCACTCTTCTCGGGGACATCCCCGGTCATCAGAGTTCCTACACTTCAAATTGTCCCTCACATATAGCTTCCCCTGAAAGCAGCGCCAGGCCAAGTCCCAAAACTTCTGGGGGATCCTTTTCATGTTTAAAAGGTACAACCCCACCCTCAGATCCCGACCTGGGCAGTCCCTGAGCGCCAGAGGCTTCTGGAAGTGGGTCAACAGAACCCGTTTGTCAAGGAACTGCCTTGACTGGGTCCTGATCTCCCACACTCCCAGACCCCACCGACGTATCACCTTCAGAGTCGGGGTAGCGTAAGCCGGAAGATGCCCATGGGGCGTACGGAGGTCCTTCACTTGCCCTCCTGTCTCCCATTCCTGGAAGAAAGGCCGAAACCATTCCCTGCAGGAGAGTACCCACGGAGAAGCCCTCTCTGACCAGAGGTTTGAGATGTTAGCTTTCAAGAAGGTGTTGGTTAAGAACACCACAGGGTTTACCATAGATAAACCCCCTAGTCTCCTCGTGCGGTACGTAACCTCCCTCTTGACTAGGTTCATCCTGTTTCCCCATAACAGTTGGAAAAACAGGCTGTAGATCCTAGTGTGGTAAGCCTCTGGCAAGATACATACGCTGCCCAGATAGATAAACAAGGGGAGCAGGTACGATTTGATCAGGTGTACCCTTTCCCTGAGGGTCATAGACCAACTCTTCCATTGGTCCACCTTCTGAGCGGCATCCTGGAGCTTACCATCCCAGTTTTTGGTGGGATAATCATCCTTGCCGAATATGATGCCCAAAACTTTTGCTGACTCTTGGGGCCCTGGAAGGGTGTCCGGGAGATCAAACGTGGGATCTCCCCCTCCCAGCCAGAGACTCTCACACTTATCCCGGTTGATCTTAGACCCGGATGCCTCCGAGTAGCGGTCCACTTCCGACATCACCACATCGACCTCCTCTCGCGAGGACACGAAAATGGTGACATCGTCAGCGTACGCCACCACTCTCTGGGCGACATCCAGCTCCGCCAGACTCATCCCGACTCCCGCCAACGGCCCACAATCTACCCTCCGGACGAAGGGATCGATTGCGAACACGTATAACAGCGGGCTCAAAGGACAACCCTGACGGACTCCGGACCCCACCTCAAAAGAGCGGCCAGACCAACCGTTCACCAGTGGGAAACTCTCTGCCCCTGCATACAAGATCTTAAGCCAATTAACAAAAGGACTCGGTAAGCCATATCTCAGGAGGACGGACCAGAGGTACTCGTGGTTCACCCGATCAAACGCTTTGGCCTGATCCAGGGACAGCAAGTACCCCTTCCAGAAACCCGCACTACTCCGCTCCACTGCCTCCCTGACACTAAGGACCGCACTTAAGGTGCTTCGGCCTGGAACAGAGCAGTGCTGGGCCCGCGAAAGGAGCCAGGGTGCAAACTTCACCAGCCGATTAAACAGTATCTTAGCCAGAAGCTTCCTGTCCGTATTGAGAAGAGCTATGGGCCTCCAATTCTCAATACGGCTGGGATCTTTACCCTTTGACAAAAGAATCAGGGCTGACCTCCTCAATGACTTCGGCAGAGTGCCCGAGGAGAGACACTCATTGAATACCTCAGTCAAGAGGGGAGCTAAAGACTCCTTAAAGGTCCTGTACCACTCGGATGTTAAGCCATCCGGACCTGGTGACTTCTTAGGGGCAAGCCCCTCGATCGCCAGTCTCACTTCCTCTTCCCTGATTTCTTCTGCCAAAACATCAAGAGAGGGGTCTACCCCTGGCTCAGGAATGGTTTCAGTCAGGAAAACCGACATCTTGTCTCGATCTAGATCCTTCCTCCCCAAGAGGTGCGAGTAGAAGGATCTGACGACCTCCAAGATCCCTGATCTGGACCGATTCAGAGATCCTGTACTATCAATCAGTCCTGAAATGACTTTACTACTCACTGACATCTTACAGTTTCTGTAAGGGTCGGGCGAGCGGTACCTCCCGTAATCCCTCTCAAAAACCAAAGATGCGTGCCTATCATACTGACACCCCATCAGCAAGGATTTCACTCTGGAGATATCCTCTCGGCTACCTCCAGTCGAGACGAGAAGCTCGAGTTTCCTCCTCAGTCCCTGATACAGGCGATACCTGTTCAGGGACCTGAGGCTCGAGAGCTGGTGGAAGAACCCCGCAACCCGCTTCTTGAATATCTCCCACCACTCTGACTTACTACTACATAGGCCCAGTAAAGGTACCTGACTCTGAAGAAAATCCTCAAAGGACTGTCTTACCTCCACTTCCTCCAGGAGGGACGAATTCAGCTTCCAATAACCTTTACCCATCCGGGGGGTCTCTGAAACATTCAGGGAAAACAAAATCATACAGTGATCGGAGAACTCCACCTCAACCACGGACACTGCGGAAGAGACGGCTTCCTCCTTTAAATAAAACCTATCTATTCTAGACCTGCGACTACCTTGATGATAGGTGAAACCCGCGTGGCCCGAGGGGTTCCGGATGTGGGCATCCTCTAGGCGAGCTTCTCTAGCTATGCTAATCAGTGCCACACTATCACAAGTCAGCGGACCATTGGAGCCTCTCCTATCTTGGGACCTCGTGACATTATTGAAGTCCCCTCCAAAGATCACCTGCCAACTCGTAAAAAGAAAGGGCTTAATCCTCATAAAGAGATCTTTACGGCCCCGCTTAGTTTGCGGGGCATAGATGTTAATGAGCCGGAGCTCCTGCCCCTTCATGAGGACATCTAGGATCAGGCACCTCCCCATTTCTAATTCAATAACCCGTCGGCATTCAACAGGAGCGGTAAAAAGGACCGCCACCCCACTATACGGCTCAGCCGCAAGAGACCAGTGGGAGGGACCGCGCCTCCACTCTCTCCTGGCTTTTACCAGGGAGGCTAGATCTGACAACCTGGTCTCCTGTAAAAAGAAAATGTCGGCTTCAACGCGGCCGAGAAAATCAAAGGCTGCAAATCTAGCCGTATCAGATTTTATGCTGGCACAATTAATAGATGCCAGCGTCAATGGGGTGAGTGCCGCCATACAGGGTGATTGAGTTAGACGGCCTTCTATCCCTTACACCTTCTTCCTCTCCTTTCCCCCACCCCCATCTGAGTCAGAGGAAGACCCCTTACCCCTTTTAAGGCTGTGGGATAAATCCATCCCAGGATCTTTACCTTTGGAATCCAGAGTTGCCTTTCCCCTTGAGGAACCCACCTCAGGGGTGGAAGGCTCGGCGCCCCCTTGAGGCTGCACCACTTCCCGCCCCTCTTCCTCCCCCTCAAGAGGAGGAGGCGAGATAGTATCCCCGAGGGCCTCATACCGATTCGAGAGGACGATCAGAGGGTCGGAGACTGGGATGTTCCTTTTCAGGTCTGGGGCTGTAACAGAAGAGAGGAACAGAACCTCCTTACTTTTTCCCCTTTTCCTCCTCCTCTTCTTTTTACGGTCACCATTTAGTTTCTGCCCTCCCTCCTCCTCCTCATCCACTGTTTCGTATTGGGAAGAACTGGAGGAGAGGGCAATCTCACCCTCCTCTCTGCGAATTCTCCCGACCTCCTCATCCAACTCAGTCTCACCCAAAACCTCAGATTGCTGACCAACTGAGCCCGTGCCTGGAGAGGGACCCAGAGCTACCCCTGGCACCTGGGAAATCTCCTGGACCCTCTCCAACCTGCGCTTCTCCTCTCGCCTCAGCTTAGAGGGGGTCTTGTGCTTCTCCCTCACTGGTTTTGGTGCCCCTTCTCCATGGCTGGTCCCCTCCCCCACTGAGGCAACCGACAGGCTCTCCCCAGCAGGAGTGGTCGCAGCATAGGAAAAGGAGCGCGGACACCGGCTGAAAGGGTGACCTAAGTCACCACACAAGTTACACCTAATCTGCCCACAGGTGGCTGCCAGGTGACCCACCCCACAGCAGAGGGCGCATATCTGCTGAGTGCAGTTTGCACTAAAATGGTTGGGGTCACCACACCTGTGACACAGCTTCGGCTGCCCTTGGTAGAAGACCTGAATCCTGTCGCGTCCAAGGAAGGTGGCCGAAGGGATGTGGGTGACTGTGTTCCCTGAACGCCTGAGACGGACGGAAAACGTCCAGGCCCCAGACCAGATCCCGTGTTCATCAAAATTCTTTCGGGGGACGTCCGTCACCTCCCCGTACCTGCCCAGCCAGGTCATGATATCGTAGCATGAAAGTGACTCATTACGGGTTAATACGGTCACCTTCTTCAGCATGCTTTGGCGGGATACCGCTTTTACAGCAAAATCACGCCATCCGGGCTCGTTCTTCATCAGCTCATAATTAGACCAGAAAAGATCAAGTCCCTCTGGCCTAACAAAGCTGACGTCAAACTCGGAGGAGCCGAAGGGGTGAATCAGGGCAAAGATGTCCCTAGCCCTGAAACCCATCTGGAGCAGAAGCTCCACCACCTTGCCCCTTTGGGGGCACGCATCATTGCCAGTCCACACCAAACGGGCCACATTCCTGCGGCCAGCCTCCTGCCCGGGTGTATGGAGGGACCATACGATCTCCCCATCTTTTTCTCGGAACGCTCCAAGACCATGTCTCTCCACCCAAAAAGACAGGTCCACCTCCCTCTACCTGGAGCGTCCTCTCTCCTCTCCTAAGCGCCTCCAGGAGGCGCCGCTGCAAGTGACCATTTCCAGATTCCAAAGGTAAAGAACTCCCTGAACCTCCCGAACCCCCAGCCGCCACACTTGCATAACTCCTGGCGACTGGGGGGGCAGCCGGACCAGACCCCGACACACCAGAGCCACCAGCACTTACACCACAATCATTCCTCCCATCCATGACACTCCTCCTATTCATACCACTACCATTCCTCTCATCCACAGCACTACCACTCCTCCCATCTGCACCACTACTCCTCTCATCCACAGCACTTCCACTCCTCTCATTCACACCACTACTCCTCTCATCCACAGCACTTCCACTCCTCCCATTCACAGCACTACCACTCCTCCCATTCACACCACTACTCCTCTCATCCACAGAACTTCCACTCCTCCCATTCACAGCACTTCCACTCCTCCCATTCACACCACTACTCCTCTCATCCACAGAACTTCCACTCCTCCCATTCACAGTACTACCACTCCTCTCATCCACACAGGTATTACTAAACCCTTTCAGTGCAGTAACTTTTTCACTCTTACTTTTGGCTGAGCTGGCCGGGATAGACTGTAATGTTGCTGGTGCCGATGTCACTAACTCTGCCTCTGGCATCACATCTCTGCCACTGATGTCACTAGTTCCATCTCCTGACGTCACTTCCATGAGCAGGGCCGCCCCTCCTTCACCATGTGACGTGTAGGAAATCCCCTCCCTCACAGGGGAAGTTTCCATTATGTCAGCACTTGCACTGAACGACCGCATGGACTGTCCAGCTGATGCCCGGACACTCCCCCCCCCCCTCACAGGGGAGTGCCCTGCAACACCAGCAATGCCCAGGGGACCGCCCCCCACTTCAAGCCTGTCCTGCCCTTCCCTACCGACAGGACAGGAGGGCTTCTCAGCATCTCCCTCCGCCATCTTGGATTTCACACTGTACCCCCCGTGCTGGCCCCGCTCCACCTCAGAAGTGGGGTCTTGCAGAGTGGGGGGCCCAGCAGCCTGTACCGACTTCTCAGCCGGCCCAGACTGCTGGAAAGGACTAAATACAAAACGGGTGACTTCTCCCACTTTCCTCTTCTTTTTGCTCCTCTGCCCTTTCTTCTTCCCTCCTTCAGGGCCCAGATCATCACCAAAAGAAAAGTTCTGGAAATGAGTGGGGGATTCCTGCAGGATGATGGCCCGGAGCACCCCGCCATCACTGTCCTCCTCGCTCTCATCAGCAGATGACACAGGTAAGGCCACCATTTGAGCAGCAGCAAGGTGGTCTTCACTGAGGGGGGGGCTAGGGGTGACACAGACAGCAGGGGCCCCACCATCCAGCACCACACTCTCCACCCTCCCCTCAGCCTCTCCGACAATCTCTGACTGTTCCACCTCCTCCTCCTCACCGCCACTACTCTCCCCATCATCCACCACCTCCTTACCTGGGGATTTCATGGCGGTGAATCTGTCCTTGTTTAGCAATTTTTCACGGAAAAGTCCACTGCCTTCCAAAAGGACCTTTCTCCTTTCTTCCAACGCCTTAATCTCTGTTTTCCGGGCTTGTATTCTCACCCTCAGCTCGGGTCGTTTTTTCTTGGGACCCCTATCAGCCAGGTTTTGGGCCAGGCGCAAATCCTCCCTGGCTGCCTTTAGTTCTTTCCCACAGCGGTCGTACTCTGTAAACCGAGCCGTCATCCTGGAGCAATATATTTCCGCGGACTCTTTCGGGTCTCGGTTGCCCCACATCTCAACATTCTGCAGGCTTTTCTTGGCCTTCCTGCCACTAGTGGCCTTTCCACTACTCGCCGTTGCCTGGGGAGCAGGGACCACATTACTGCGGTCCCTGCTAGATTTTCTCACACAGGCCGGAAGACTGGCTGTAGTTGGCTTCTCTCCACCCCCCGCCAGCCTGGAACGGGAAGTGGAGCCCCGAGATTCCCGGGGCTCCATGCAGGGAGGCTCTCCCCAGGAGTCTGCCACCCTCCTGGGAAAAGCTGTTAGAACACCTGCCTCTGTAGTCTGCTTGGAAGTCCTGGAGAGCTCAAACAGGGACACACCCGCACGCTTCTCACACTGAACTGGTGTGTTTCACAGGAAGTGCTCTCTGCTGACACCTCTGTCCGTGTCAGGAACTGTCCAGAGCAGCATAGGTTTGCTATGGGGATTTTCTCCTGCTCTGGACAGTTCCTGATACGGGCATCAGGTGTCAGCAGAGAGCACTGTGGACAAGACAAAAAAGAAATTAAAAAAGAAAAGAATTTCCTTTGTAGAATACAGCTGCTAAAAAGTACTGGAAGGGTAAAGATTTTTTAATAGAAGTAATTTACAAATCTGTTTAACTTTCTGGCACCAGTTGATTAAAAAAAAAAAAAATGTTTTTCCACCGGAGTACCCCTTTTAGGTCACAAAGGTGCCAGGGTAATGGAATATTGAATATTTTGTTTGCATTGTTCATCATTTGGATATCATTAACATTTCTATCCACCCAGGTTGCTGCCAGCTATTGCAAAACTACAACTCCCATCATGCCCGAACAGCCAGTGGCTGTTCGGGCATGCTGGGAGTTGTAGTTTTGCAACAGGAAACAATGCCTTAAACGTCCAGAGTTTCCCCATCTGAAGACTGGAGGTTATTGCCCCTTGTTAGGGCAGAGCAGGGCCCTGGTCGGCTAGGAGACCACCTCCAGTCCTTTGGCGCTGTTCTTTCTCCTTAGAAAGACCACCGAGGTGGAAACAGCTGCCTACAGATGGGTGACTCTTTTTGATTCTAGAGAAGAAAAAATTGTTGTGCCCAGTAGGTGGCAGCAGTGTGATGCTTCTTGCCTCTGGTTTTAAAGCCACCCGGGCAGTGTGGCCCCTGCGCAAGCAAGATTGGTGGAGAAGACTTTGGTTACCTACATTGCCCCCATCTACTACAACCAGTACCCGACCCCCTCATACTGTGTCCTTCACTGTCAGCCACTCTTAATGGCAGGTTAAGTCTCTCACCCTGTCACTTCCTTCGGCCCAGGCAAAGCCCTGCCATCTTGTCCCCCCCCCCACCCCCCACTTACAAACTGTGCACTGACCGGGGGCAGCATTTACACTAGACTGTGCACTGACCGGGGGCAGCATTTACACTAGACTGTGCACTGACCGGGGGCAGCATTTACACTAGACTGTGCACTGACCGGGGGCAGCATTTACACTAGACTGTGCACTGACCGGGGGCAGCATTTACACTAGACTGTGCACTGACCGGGGGCAGCATTTACACTAGACTGTGCACTGACCGGGGGCAGCATTTACACTAGACTGTGCACTGACCGGGGGGCAGCATTTACACTAGACTGTGCACTGACCGGGGGCAGCATTTACACTAGACTGTGCACTGATCGGGGGCAGCATTTACACTAGACTGTGCACTGATCGGGGGCAGCATTTACACTAGACTGCACACTGACCGGGGGCTGCATTTACACTAGACTGTGCACTGACCGGGGGCAGCATTTACACTAGACTGTGCACTGACCGGGGGCAGCATTTACATTAGACTGTGCACTGACCGGGGGCAGCATTTACACTAGACTGTACACTGACCGGGGGCAGCATTTATACTAGACTGTGCACTGACCGGGGGCAGCATTTACACTAGACTGCACACTGACCGGGGGCAGCATTTACACTAGACTGTACACTGACCGGGGGCAGCATTTACACTAGACTGTACACTGACCGGGGGCAGCATTTACACTAGACTGTACACTGACCGGGGGCAGCATTTACACTAGACTGTACACTGACCGGGGGCAGCATTTACACTAGACTGTACACTGACCGGGGGCAGCATTTACACTAGACTGTACACTGACCGGGGGCAGCATTTACACTAGACTGTGCACTGACCTGGGGCAGCATTTACACTAGACTGTACACTGACCGGGGGCAGCATTTACACTAGACTGTGCACTGACCGGGGGCAGCATTTACACTAGACTGTGCACTGACCGGGAGCAGCATTTACACTAGACTGTGCACTGACCGGGGGCAGCATTTACACTAGACTGTGCACTGACCGGGGGCAGCATTTACACTACACTGTGCACTGACCGGGGGCAGAATTTACACTAGACTGTGCACTGACCGGGGGCAGTATTTACACTAGACTGTGCACTGACCGGGGGCAGCATTTACACTAGACTGTGCACTGACCGGGGGCAGCATTTACACTAGACTGTGCACTGACCGGGGGCAGCATTTACACTAGACTGTGCACTGACCGGGGGCAGCATTTACACTAGACTGTGCACTGACCGGGGGCAGCATTTACACTAGACTGTGCACTGAACGGGGGCAGCATTTACACTAGACTGTGCACTGATCGGGGGCAGCATTTACACTAGACTGTGCACTGACCGGGGGCAGCATTTACACTAGACTGTGCACTGACCGGGGGCAGCATTTACACTAGACTGTGCACTGACCGGGGGCAGCATTTACACTAGACTGTGCACTGACCGGGGGCAGCATTTACACTAGACTGTGCACTGACCGGGGGCAGCATTTACACTAGACTGTGCACTGACCGGGGGCAGCATTTACACTAGACTGTGCACTGACCGGGGGCAGCATTTACACTACACTGTGCACTGACCGGGGGCAGAATTTACACTAGACTGTGCACTGACCGGGGGCAGCATTTACACTAGACTGTGCACTGACCGGGGGCAGCATTTACACTAGACTATGCACTGACCGGGGGCAGCATTTACACTAGACTGTGCACTGACCGGGGGCAGCATTTACACTAGACTGTGCACTGACCGGGAGCAGTATTTACACTAGACTGTACACTGAACGGGGGCAGCATTTACACTAGACTGTGCACTGACCGGGGGCAGCATTTACACTAGACTGTACACTGAACGGGGGCAGCATTTACACTAGACTGTGCACTGACCGGGGGCAGCATTTACACTAGACTGTGCACTGACCGGGGGCAGCATTTACACTACACTGTACACTGACCGGGGGCAGCATTTACACTAGACTGTACACTGACCGGGGGCAGCATTTACACTAGACTGTACACTGACCGGGGGCAGCATTTACACTAGACTGTACACTGACCGGGGGCAGCATTTACACTAGACTGTACACTGACCGGGGGCAGCATTTACACTAGACTGTGCACTGACCGGGGGGCAGCATTTACACTAGACTGTGCACTGACCGGGGGCAGCATTTACACTAGACTGTGCACTGACCGGGGGCAGCATTTATACTAGACTGTGCACTGACCGGGGGACAGCATTTACACTAGACTGTGCACTGACCGGGGGAGGCATTTACACTAGACTGTACACTGACCGGGGGCAGCATTTACACTAGACTGTGCACTGACCGGGGGCAGCATTTACACTAGACTGTGCACTGACCGGGGGCAGCATTTACACTAGACTGTACACTGACCGAGGGGGGGGCAGCATTTACACTAGACTGTGCACTGACCGGGGGCAGCATTTACACTAGACTGTGCACTGACCGGGGGCAGCATTTACACTAGACTGTACACTGACCGAGGGGGGGGCAGCATTTACACTAGACTGTGCACTGACCGGGGGGGGGGGGCAGCATTTACACTAGACTGTACACTGACCGGGGGCAGCATTTACACTAGACTGTGCACTGACCGGGGGCAGCATTTACACTAGACTGTGCACTGACCGGGGGCAGCATTTACACTAGACTGTGCATTGACCGGGGGGGGGGCAGCATTTACACTAGACTGTGCACTGACCGGGGGAAGCATTTACACTAGACTGTACACTGACCGGGGGCAGCATTTACACTAGACTGTACACTGACCGGGGGAAGCATTTACACTAGACTGTGCACTGACCGGGGGCAGCATTTACACTAGACTGTGCACTGAATGGGGGCAGCATTTACACTAGACTGTACACTGACCGGGGGCAGCATTTACACTAGACTGTGCACTGACCGGGGGCAGCATTTACACTAGACTGTGCACTGACCGGGGGCAGCATTTACACAAGACTGTGCACTGACCGGGGGCAGCATTTACGCTAGACTGTGCACTGACCGGGGGCAGCATTTACACTAGACTGTGCACTGACCGGGGGCAGCATTTACACTAGACTGTGCACTGACCTGGGGCAGCATTTACACTAGACTGTGCACTGACCGGGGGCAGCATTTACACTAGACTGTGCACTGACCGGGGACAACATTTACACTAGACTGTGCTCTGACCGGGGGCAGCATTTACACTAGACTGTGCACTGACCGGGGGCAGCATTTACACTAGACTGAACACTGACCGGGGGCAGCATTTACACTAGACTGTGCAGTGACCGGGAGCAGCATTTACACTAGACTGTGCACTGACCGGGGGCAGCATTTACACTAGATTGTGCACTGACCGGGAGCAGCATTTACACTAGACTGTGCACTGACCGGGGGCATTGTATATACACTAGACTGTACACTGACCGGGGGCAGCATTTACACTAGACTGTGCACTGACCGGGAACAGCATTTACACTAGACTGTGCACTGACCGGGGGCAGCATTTACACTAGACTGTACACTGACCGGGGGCAGCATTTACACTAGACTGTACACTGACCGGAGGCAGCATTTACACTAGACTGTGCAGTGACCGGGGGGGGGGTGCAGCATTTACACTAGACTGTACACTGACCGGGGGCAGCATTTACACTAGACTGTGCACTGACCGGGGGCAGCATTTACACTAGACTGTGCACTGACCGGGGGCAGCATTTACACTAGACTGTGCACTGACCGGGGGGGCATTTACACTAGACTGTACACTGACCGGGGGACAGCATTTACACTAGACTGTGCACTGACCGGGGGCAGCATTTACACTAGACTGTACACTGACCGGAGGCTGCATTTACACTAGACTGTGCACTGACCGGGGGCAGCATTTACACTAGACTGTGCACTGACCGGGGGCAGCATTTACACTAGACTGTACACTGACCGGGGGCAGCATTTACACTAGACTGTGCACTGACCGGGGGCAGCATTTACACTAGACTGTGCACTGACCGGGGGCAGCATTTACACTAGACTGTGCACTGACCGGGGGCAGCATTTACACTAGACTGTGCACTGACCGGGGGACAGCATTTACACTAGACTGTGCACTGACCGGGGGCAGCATTTACACTAGACTGTGCACTGACCGGGGGCAGCATTTACACTAGACTGTGCACTGACCGGGGGCAGCATTTACACTAGACTGTGCACTGACCGGGGGCAGCATTTACACTAGACTGTGCACTGACCGGGGGCAGCATTTACACTAGACTGTGCACTGACCGGGGGAAGCATTTACACTAGACTGTGCACTGACCGGGGGCAGCATTTACACTAGACTGTGCACTGAATGTGGGCAGCATTTACACTAGACTGTGCACTGACCGGGGGCAGCATTTACACTAGACTGTGCACTGACCGGGGGCAGCATTTACACTAGACTGTGCACTGACCGGGGGCAGCATTTACACTAGATTGTGCACTGACCGGGGGCAGCATTTACACTAGACTGTGCACTGACCGGGGGCAGCATTTACACTAGACTGTGCACTGACCGGGGGCAGCATTTACACTAGACTGTGCACTGACCGGGGGCAGCATTTACACTAGACTGTGCACTGAATGGGGGCAGCATTTACACTAGACTGTGCACTGACCGGGGCAGCATTTACACTAGACTGTGCACTGACCGGGGGCAGCATTTACACTAGATTGTACACTGACCGGGGGCAGCATTTACACTAGACTGTACACTTACCGGGGGCATTGTATATACACTAGACTGTACACTGACCGGGGGCATTGTATATACACTAGACTGTACACTTACCGGGGGCAGCATTTACACTAGACTGTGCACTGACCGGGGGCAGCATTTACACTAGACTGTGCACTGACCGGGGGCATTATTTACACTAGACTGTACACTGACCGGGGGCAGCATTTACACTAGACTGTGCACTGACCGGGGGCAGCATTTACACTAGACTGTACACTGACCGGGGGCAGCATTTACACTAGACTGTGCACTGACCGGGGGCATTATTTACACTAGACTGTGCACTGACCGGGGGCAGCATTTACACTAGACTGTGCACTGACCGGGGCCATTATTTACACTAGACTGTACACTGACCGGGGGCAGCATTTACACTAGACTGTACACTGACCGGGGGGGGGGGGCATTTACACTAGACTGCACTGACCGGGGGCAGCATTTACACTAGACTGTGCACTGACCGGGGGCAGCATTTACACTAGACTGTACACTGACCGGGGGGGGGGGGGGGCATTTACACTAGACTGTGCACTGACCGGGAGCAGCATTTACACTAGACTGTACACTGACCGGGGGGGCATTTACATTAGACTGTGCACTGACCGGGGGCAGCATTTATACTAGACTGTGCACTTACCGGGGGCAGCATTTACACTAGACTGTACACTGACCGGGGGCAGCATTTACACTAGACTGTGCACTGACCGGGGGCAGCATTTACACTAGACTGTGCACTGACCGGGGGCAGCATTTACACTAGACTGTACACTGACCGGGGGCAGCATTTACACTAGACTGTGCACTGACCGGGGGCAGCATTTACACTAGACTGTGCACTGACCGGGGGCAGCATTTACACTAGACTGTGCACTGACCGGGGGCAGCATTTACACTAGACTGTGCACTGACCGGGGGCAGCATTTACACTAGACTGTACACTGACCGGAGGCAGCATTTACACTAGACTGTGCACTGACCGGGAGCAGCATTTACACTAGACTGTACACTGACTGGGGGCAGCATTTACACTAGACTGTGCACTGACCGGGGGGGTGGGCATTTACACTAGACTGTGCACTGACCGGGGGCAGCATTTACACTAGACTGTGCACTGACCGAGGGCAGCATTTACACTAGACTGTGCACTGACCGGGGGCAGCATTTATACTAGACTGTGCACTGACAGGGGGCAGCATTTACACTAGACTGTGCACTGACCGGGGGCAGCATTTACACTAGACTGTGCACTGACCGGGGGCAGCATTTACACTAGACTGTGCACTGACCGGGGGCAGCATTTACACTAGACTGTGCACTGACCGGGGGCAGCATTTACACTAGACTGTGCACTCACCGGGGGCAGCATTTACACTAGACTGTGCACTAACCGGGGGCAGCATTTACACTAGACTGTGCACTGACCGGGGGCAGCATTTACACTAGACTGTTCACTGACCGGGAGGAGCATTTACACTAGACTGTGCACTGACCGGGGGAAGCATTTACACTAGACTGTGCACTGACCGGGGGCAGCATTTACACTAGACTGTGCACTGACCGGGGGCAGCATTTACACTAGACTGTGCACTGACCGGGGGGGTGGGCATTTACACTAGACTGTGCACTGACCGGGGGCAGCATTTACACTAGACTGTGCACTGACCGAGGGCAGCATTTACACTAGACTGTGCACTGACCGGGGGCAGCATTTATACTAGACTGTGCACTGACCGGGGGCAGCATTTACACTAGACTGTGCACTGACCGGGGGCAGCATTTACACTAGACTGTGCACTGACCGGGGCAGCATTTACACTAGACTGTGCACTGACCGGGGGAAGCATTTATACTAGACTGTGCACTGACCGGGGGCAGCATTTACACTAGACTGTGCACTGACCGGGGGCAGCATTTACACTAGACTGTACACTGACCGGGGGCAGCATTTACACTAGACTGTGCACTGACCGGGGCAGCATTTACACTAGACTGTGCACTGACCGGGGGCAGCATTTACACTAGACTGTGCACTGACCGGGGCAGCATTTACACTAGACTGTACACTGAACGGGGGCAGCATTTACACTAGACTGCGCACTGACCGGGGGCAGCATTTACACTAGACTGCACACTGACCGGGGGCAGCATTTACACTAGACTGTGCACTGACCGGGGGCAGCATTTACACTAGACTGTGCACTGACCGGGGGCAGCATTTACACTAGACTGTGCACTGACCGGGGGCAGCATTTACACTAGACTGTGCACTTACCGGGCGCAGCATTTACACTAGACTGTGCACTGACCGGGGGCAGCATTTACACTAGACTGTGCACTGACCGGGGGCAGCATTTACACTAGACTGTGCACTGACCGGGGGCAGCATTTACACTAGACTGTACACTGACCGGGGGGGGGGGGCAGCATTTACACTAGACTGTGCACTGACCGGGGGCAGCATTTACACTAGACTGTGCACTGACCGGGGGCATTATTTACACTAGACTGTACACTGACCGGGGGCAGCATTTACACTAGACTGTGCACTGACCGGGGGCAGCATTTACACTAGACTGTGCACTGACCGGGGGCATTATTTACACTAGACTGTGCACTGACCGGGGGCAGCATTTACACTAGACTGTGCACTGACCAGGGGCAGCATTTACACTAGACTGTGCACTGACCGGGGGCAGCATTTACACTAGACTGTGCACTGACCGGGGGCAGCATTTACACTAGACTGTGCACTTACCGGGGGCAGCATTTACACTAGACTGTGCACTGACCGGGGGCAGCATTTACACTAGACTGTGCACTGACCGGGGGCAGCATTTACACTAGACTGTGCACTGACCGGGGGCAGCATTTACACTAGACTGTGCACTGACCGGGGGCAGCATTTACACTAGACTGTACACTGACCGGGGGGGGGGGGGCAGCATTTACACTAGACTGTGCACTGACCGGGGGCAGCATTTACACTAGACTGTGCACTGACCGGGGGCATTATTTACACTAGACTGTACACTGACCGGGGGCAGCATTTACACTAGACTGTGCACTGACCGGGGGCAGCATTTACACTAGACTGTGCACTGACCGGGGGCATTATTTACACTAGACTGTGCACTGACCGGGGGCAGCATTTACACTAGACTGTGCACTGACCGGGGCCATTATTTACACTAGACTGTACACTGACCGGGGGCAGCATTTACACTAGACTGTACACTGACCGGGGGGGGGGGGGGGCATTTACACTAGACTGTGCACTGACCGGGGGCAGCATTTACACTAGACTGTACACTGACCGGGGGGGGGGGGGCATTTACACTAGACTGTGCACTGACCGGGAGCAGCATTTACACTAGACTGTACACTGACCGGGGGGGGGGGGGGGGGCATTTACATTAGACTGTGCACTGACCAGGGGCAGCATTTATACTAGGCTGTGCACTTACCGGGGGCAGCATTTACACTAGACTGTACACTGACCGGGGGCAGCATTTACACTACACTGTGCACTGACCGGGGGCAGCATTTACACTAGACTGTGCACTGACCGGGGGCAGCATTTACACTAGACTGTGCACTGACCGGGGGCAGCATTTACACTAGACTGTGCACTGACCGGGGGCATTGTATATATACTAGACTGTGCACTGACCGGGGGCAGCATTTACACTAGACTGTGCACTGACCGGGGGCAGCATTTACACTAAACTGTGCACTGACCGGGGGCAGCATTTACACTAGACTGTACACTGACCGGGGGCAGCATTTACACTAGACTGTGCACTGACCGGGAGCAGCATTTACACTAGACTGTACACTGACCGGGGGCAGCATTAACACTAGACTGTGCACTGACCGGGGGGGGGGGGCATTTACACTAGACTGTGCACTGACCGGGGGCAGCATTTACACTAGACTGTGCACTGACCGGGGGCAGCATTTATACTAGACTGTGCACTGACCGGGGGCAGCATTTATACTAGACTGTGCACTGACCGGGGGCAGCATTTATACTACACTGTGCACTGACCGGGGGCAGAATTTACACTAGACTGTACCACTGACCGGGGGCAGCATTTACACTAGACTGTACACTGACCGGGGGCAGCATTTACACTAGACTGTGCACTGACCGGAGGCAGCATTTACACTAGAATGTACACTGACCGGCGGCAGCATTTACACTAGACTGTGCACTGACCGGGGGCAGCATTTACACTAGACTGTGCACTTACCGGGGGCAGCATTTACACTAGAATGTACACTGACCGGGGGCAGCATTTACACTAGACTGTACACTGACCGGGGGCATTGTATATACACTAGACTGTGCACTGACCGGGGGCAGCATTTACACTAGACTGTACACTGACCGGGGCAGCATTTACACTAGACTGTGCACTGACCGGGGGCAGCATTTACACTAGACTGTGCACTGACCGGGGGCAGCATTTACACTAGACTGTACACTGACCGGCGGCAGCATTTACACTAGACTGTGCACTGACCGGGGGCAGCATTTACACTAGACTGTGCACTGACCGGCGGCAGCATTTACACTAGACTGTGCACTGACCGGGGGCAGCATTTACACTAGACTGTGCACTGACCGGGGGCAGCATTTACACTAGACTGTGCACTGACCGGGGGCAGCATTTACACTAGACTGTGCACTTACCGGGGGCAGCATTTACACTAGACTGTGCACTGACCGGGGGCAGCATTTACACTAGACTGTGCACTGACTGGAGGTATTGTATATACACTAGACTGTACACTGACCGGCGGCAGCATTTACACTAGACTGTGCACTGACCGGGGGCAGCATTTACACTAGACTGTGCACTGACCGGGGGCAGCATTTACACTAGACTGTGCACTTACCGGAGGCAGCATTTACACTAGAATGTACACTGACCGGGGGCAGCATTTACACTAGACTGTACACTGACCGGGGCAGCATTTACACTAGACTTTACACTGACCGGGGGCAGCATTTACACTAGACTGTGCACTGACCGGGGGCAGCATTTACACTAGACTGTGCACTGACCGGGGGCAGCATTTACACTAGACTGTGCACTGACCGGGGGCAGCATTTACACTAGACTGTGCACTGACCGGGGGCAGCATTTACACTAGACTGTACACTGACCGGGGCAGCATTTACACTAGACTGTGCACTGACCGGGGGCAGCATTTACACTAGACTGTGCACAGACCGGGGGCAGCATTTACACTAGACTGTACACTGACCGGGGGCAGCATTTACACTAGACTGTGCACTGACCGGGGGCAGCATTTATACTACACTGTACACTTACCGGGGGCAGCATTTACACTAGACTGTACACTGACCGGGGGCAGCATTTACACTAGACTGTGCACTGACCGGGGGCAGCATTTACACTAGACTGTGCACTGCCCGGGGGCAGCATTTACACTAGAATGTACACTGACCGGGGGCAGCATTTACACTAGACTGTACACTGACCGGGGGCAGCATTTACACTAGACTGTGCACTGACCGGGGGCAGCATTTACACTAGACTGTGCACTGCCCGGGGGCAGCATTTACACTAGAATGTACACTGACCGGGGGCAGCATTTACACTAGACTGTGCACTGACCGGGGGCAGCATTTACACTAGACTGTGCACTGACCGGGGGCAGCATTTACACTAGACTGTGCACTGACCGGGGGCAGCATTTACACTAGACTGTGCACTGACCGGGGGTAGCATTTACACTAGATTGTGCACTGACCGGGGGCAGCATTTACACTAGACTGTGCACTGACCGGGGGTAGCATTTACACTAGACTGTGCACTGACCGGGGGCAGCATTTACACTAGACTGTGCACTGGCCGGGGGCAGCATTTACACTAGACTGTGCACTGACCGGGGGCAGCATTTACACTAGACTGTGCACTGACCGGGGGTAGCATTTACACTAGACTGTGCACTGACCGGGGCAGCATTTACACTAGACTGTGCACTGACCGGGGGCAGCATTTACACTAGACTGTGCACTGACCGGGGGTAGCATTTACACTAGACTGTGCACTGACCGGGGGCAGCATTTACACTAGACTGTGCACTGACCGGGGGCAGCATTTACACTAGAATGTGCACTGGCCGGGGGCAGCATTTACACTAGACTGTGCACTGACCGGGGGCAGCATTTACACTAGACTGTGCACTGACCGGGGGCAGCATTTACACTAGACTGTGCACTGACCGGGGGCAGCATTTACACTAGACTGTGCACTGACCGGGGGTAGCATTTACACTAGACTGTGCACTGACCGGGGCAGCATTTACACTAGACTGTGCACTGACCGGGGGCAGCATTTACACTAGACTGTGCACTGACCGGGGGCAGCATTTACACTAGACTGTGCACTGACCGGGGGCAGCATTTACACTAGACTGTGCACTGACCGGGGGCAGCATTTACACTAGACTGTGCACTGACCGGGGGCAGCATTTACACTAGACTGTGCACTGACCGGGGAAGTATTTACACTAGACTGTGCACTGACCGGGGGGCAGCTTTTACACTAGACTGTACACTGACCGGGGGCAGTATTTACACTAGACTGTGCACTGACCGGGGGCAGTATTTACACTAGACTGTGCACTGACCGGGGGCAGCATTTACACTAGACTGTGCACTGACCGGGGGCAGCATTTACACTTGATTGTGCACTGACCTGGGGCAGCATTTACACTAGACTGTGCACTGACCGGGAGCAGCATTTACACTAGACTGTGCACTGACCGGGGGCAGCATTTACACTAGATTGTGCACTGACCGGGGGCATTGTATATACACTAGACTGTACACTGACCGGGGGCATTGTATATACACTAGACTGTGCACTGACCGGGGGGCAGCATTTACACTAGACTGTGCACTGACCGGAGGCAGCATTTACACTAGACTGTACACTGACCGGGGGCAGCATTTACACTAGACTGTGCACTGACCGGGGGCAGCATTTACACTAGACTGTGCACTTACCGGGGGCAGCATTTACACTAGACTGTGCACTGACCGGGGGCAGCATTTACACTAGACTGTGCACTGACCGGGGGCAGTATTTACACTAGACTGTGCACTGACCGGGGGCAGCATTTACACTAGACTGTGCACTGACCGGGGGCAGCATTTACACTAGACTGTGCACTGACCGGGGGCAGCATTTACACTAGATTGTACACTGACCGGGGGCAGCATTTACACTAGACTGTGCACTGCCCGGGGGCAGCATTTACACTAGAATGTACACTGACCGGGGGCAGCATTTACACTAGACTGTGCACTGACCGGGGGCAGCATTTACACTAGACTGTACACTGACCGGGGGCAGCATTTACACTAGACTGTGCACTGACCGGGGGTAAAAACACAAAAAAGAAAATTGCCAGCAAAACTACCTAATACACGGGTGCACGCTGCTCTAGCAAATACAAAGTATGCAAAAAAGAGAAGGCTGCAGCAGCACTCTTAGTCAAAAAATTGGAGGCTCTTAGGGCACTTTTTGATCAAAACGTGTCCCCCATCCACCACGCTGAGGTGGCCTCTTATCGGATGGGACCCTAAGAGTGCTGCTCTAACCTTCTCTTTTTTGTATACTTTGCATTTGCCACAGCAGCGTGCACCCGTGTATTAGGTAGTTGTGCTGGCTATTTTTCTTTTTTATGTTTTTGCTATGCAAGTTAGGGGGAGTGGCCCCTCTGTAGCCGCGCACCCCTCCCTGTTACATTTTAAAATTGATAATGGATCCTGCATGTCACCCAGTCAGAGGCCATATACCCAGGAGAGGTGAGTGAATTAAGCATGTTAGGGTCCCATCCGATAAGAGGCCACCTCCACGTGGTCATCAAAAAGTGCGCTAAGAGCCTCCAGTTTTTGATCAACAGCGCTGCTGCAACCTTCTCTTTCTTGTGCACTGACCGGGGGCAGCATTTACACTAGACTGTGCACTGACCGGGGGCAGCATTTACACTAGACTGTGCACTGACCGGGGGCAGCATTTACACTAGACTGTGCACTGACCGGGGGTAGCATTTACACTAGATTGTGCACTGACCGGGGGCAACATTTACACTAGACTGTGCACTGACCGGGGGGGCAGCATTTACACTAGACTGTGCACTGACCGGGGGCAGCATTTACACTAGACTGTGCACTGGCCGGGGGCAGCATTTACAGTAGACTGTGCACTGACCGGGGGCAGCATTTACACTAGACTGTGCACTGACCGGGGGTAGCATTTACACTAGACTGTGCACTGACCGGGGCAGCATTTACACTAGACTGTGCACTGACCGGGGGCAGCATTTACACTAGACTGTGCACTGACCGGGGGCAGCATTTACACTAGACTGTGCACTGACCGGGGGCAGCCTTTACACTAGACTGTACACTGACCGGGGGCAGCATTTACACTAGAATGTACACTGACCGGGGGCAGCCTTTACACTAGACTGTGCACTGACCGGGGGCAGCATTTACACTAGACTGTGCACTGGCCGGGGGCAGCATTTACACTAGACTGTGCACTGACCGGGGGCAGCATTTACACTAGACTGTGCACTGACCGGGGAAGTATTTACACTAGACTGTGCACTGACCGGGGGGCAGCTTTTACACTAGACTGTACACTGACCGGGGGCAGCATTTACACTAGACTGTGCACTGACCGGGGGCAGCATTTACACTAGATTGTGCACTGACCTGGGGCAGCATTTACACTAGACTGTGCACTGACCGGGAGCAGCATTTACACTAGACTGTGCACTGACCGGGGGCAGCATTTACACTAGATTGTGCACTGACCGGGGGCATTGTATATACACTAGACTGTACACTGACCGGGGGCATTGTATATACACTAGACTGTGCACTGACCGGGGGGCAGCATTTACACTAGACTGTACCACTGACCGGAGGCAGCATTTACACTAGACTGTACACTGACCGGGGGCAGCATTTACACTAGACTGTGCACTGACCGGGGGCAGCATTTACACTAGACTGTGCACTGACCGGGGGCAGCATTTACACTAGATTGTGCACTGACCGGGGGCATTGTATATACACTAGACTGTACACTGACCGGGGGCATTGTATATACACTAGACTGTGCACTGACCGGGGGCAGCATTTACACTAGACTGTTCCACTGACCGGGGGCAGCATTTACACTAGACTGTGCACTGACCGGGGGCAGCATTTACACTAGACTGTACACTGACGGGGGGCAGCATTTACACTAGACTGTACACTGACCGGGGGCAGCATTTACACTAGACTGTACACTGACCGGGGGCAGCATTTACACTAGACTGTGCACTGACCGGGGGCAGCATTTACACTAGACTGTGCACTGACCGGGGGCAGTATTTACACTAGACTGTGCACTGACCGGGGGCAGCATTTACACTAGACTGTACACTGACCGGGGGCAGCATTTACACTAGACTGTGCACTGACCGGGGGCAGCATTTACACTAGACTGTACACTGACCGGGGGCAGCATTTACACTAGACTGTGCACTGACCGGGGGCAGCATTTACACTAGACTGTGCACTGACCGGGGGCAGCATTTACACTAGACTGTGCACTGACCGGGGGTAAAAACACAAAAAAGAAAATTGCCAGCAAAACTACCTAATACACGGGTGCACGCTGCTCTAGCAAATACAAAGTATGCAAAAAAGAGAAGGCTGCAGCAGCACTCTTAGTCAAAAAATTGGAGGCTCTTAGGGCACTTTTTGATCAAAACGTGTCCCCCATCCACCACGCGGAGGTGGCCTCTTATCGGATGGGACCCTAAGAGTGCTGCTCTAACCTTCTCTTTTTTGTATACTTTGCATTTGCCACAGCAGCGTGCACCCGTGTATTAGGTAGTTGTGCTGGCTATTTTTCTTTTTTATGTTTTTGCTATGCAAGTTAGGGGGAGTGGCCCCTCTGTAGCCGCGCACCCCTCCCTGTTACATTTTAAAATTGATAATGGATCCTGCATGTCACCCAGTCAGAGGCCATATACCCAGGAGAGGTGAGTGAATTAAGCATGTTAGGGTCCCATCCGATAAGAGGCCACCTCCACGTGGTCATCAAAAAGTGCGCTAAGAGCCTCCAGTTTTTGATCAACAGCGCTGCTGCAACCTTCTCTTTCTTGTGCACTGACCGGGGGCAGCATTTACACTAGACTGTGCACTGACCGGGGGCAGCATTTACACTAGACTGTGCACTGTCCGGGGGCAGCATTTACACTAGACTGTACACTGACCGGGGGCAGCATTTACACTAGACTGTGCACTGACCGGGGGGGCAGCATTTACACTAGACTGTGCACTGACCGGGGGCAGCATTTACACTAGATTGTGCACTGACCGGGGGCAGCATTTACACTAGACTGTGCACTGACCGGGGGGGCAGCATTTACACTAGACTGTGCACTGACCGGGGGCAGCATTTACACTAGACTGTGCACTGACCGGGGGCAGCATTTACACTAGACTGTGCACTGACCGGGGGCAGCATTTACACTAGACTGTGCACTGACCGGGGGGGCAGCATTTACACTAGACTGTGCACTGACCGGGGGCAGCATTTACACTAGACTGTGCACTGACCGGGGGCAGCATTTACACTAGACTGTGCACTGACCGGGGGCAGCACTTACACTAGACTGTGCACTGACCGGGGGCAGCATTTACACTAGATTGTGCACTGACCGGGGGCAGCATTTACACTAGACTGTACACTGACCGGGGGCAGCATTTACACTAGACTGTGCACTGACCGGGGGCAGCATTTACACTAGACTGTGCACTGACCGGGGGGGCAGCATTTACACTAAACTGTGCACTGACCTGGGGGCAGCATTTACACTAGACTGTACACTGACCGGGGGCAGCATTTACACTAGACTGTGCACTGACCGGGGGCAGCATTTACACTAGACTGTGCACTGACCGGGGGGGCAGCATTTACACTAAACTGTGCACTGACCTGGGGGCAGCATTTACACTAGACTGTACACTGACCGGGGGCAGCATTTACACTAGACTGTGCACTGACCGGGGGCAGCATTTACACTAGACTGTGCACTGACCGGGGGCAGCATTTACACTAGACTGTGCACTGACCGGGGGCAGCATTTACACTAGACTGTGCACTGACCGGGGGCAGCATTTACACTAGACTGTGCACTGACCGGGAGCAGCATTTACACTAGACTGTGCACTGACCGGGGGCAGCATTTACACTAGACTGTGCACTGACCGGGGGCAGCATTTACACTAGACTGTGCACTGACCGGGGGTAGCATTTACACTAGACTGTGCACTGACCGGGGGCAGCATTTACACTAGACTGTGCACTGACCGGGGGTAGCATTTACACTAGACTGTACACTGACCGGGGGCAGCATTTACACTAGACTGCACACTGACCGGGGGCAGCATTTACACTAGACTGTGCACTGACCGGGGGCAGCATTTACACTAGACTGCACACTGACCGGGGGCAGCATTTACACTAGACTGTGCACTGACCGGGGGCAGCATTTACACTAGACTGTGCACTGACCTGGGGCAGCATTTACACTAGACTGTGCACTGACTGGGGGTAGTATTTACACTAGACTGTGCACTGACCGGGGGCAGCATTTACACTAGACTGTGCACTGACCGGGGGCAGCATTTACACTAGACTGTACACTGACCGGGGGCAGCATTTACACTAGACTGTACACTGACCGGGGGCAGCATTTACACTTGACTGTGCACTGACCGGGGGCAGCATTTACACTAGACTGTGCACTGACCGGGGGCAGCATTTACACTAGACTGTGCACTGACCGGGGCAGCATTTACACTAGATTGTACACTGACCGGGGGCAGCATTTACACTAGACTGTGCACTGACCGGGGGCAGCATTTACACTAGACTGTGCACTGACCGGGGGCAGCATTTACACTAGACTGCACACTGACCGGGGGCAGCATTTACACAAGACTGTGCACTGACCGGGGGCAGCATTTACACTAGACTGTGCACTGACCGGGGGCAGCATTTACACTAGACTGCACACTGACCGGGGGCAGCATTTACACAAGACTGTGCACTGACCGGGGGGCAGCATTTACACTAGACTGTGCACTGACCGGGGGCAGCATTTACACTAGACTGTGCACTGACCGGGGGCAGCATTTACACTAGACTGTGCACTGACCGGGGGCAGCATTTACACTAGACTGTGCACTGACCGGGGGTAGCATTTACACTAGACTGTGCACTGACCGGGGGCAGCATTTACACTAGACTGTGCACTGACCGGGGGCAGCATTTACACTAGACTGTGCACTGACCGGGGGTAGCATTTACACTAGACTGTGCACTGACCGGGGGCAGCTTTTACACTAGACTGTGCACTGGCCGGGGGCAGCATTTACACTAGACTGTGCACTGACCGGGGGCAGCATTTACACTTGACTGTGCACTGACCGGGGGCAGCATTTACACTAGACTGTGCACTGACCGGGGGCAGCATTTACACTTGACTGTGCACTGACCGGGGGCAGCATTTACACTTGACTGTGCACTGACCGGGGGCAGCTTTTACACTAGAATGTGCACTGACCGGGGGCAGCATTTACACTAGACTGTGCACTGACCGGGGGCAGCATTTACACTAGACTGTACACTGACCGGGGGCAGCATTTACACTAGACTGTACACTGACCGGGGGCATTGTATATACACTAGACTGTACACTGACCGGGGGCAGCATTTACACTAGACTGTGCACTGACCGGGGGCAGCATTTACACTAGACTGTGCACTGACCGGGGGCAGCATTTACACTAGACTGTGCACTGACCGGGGGGCAGCATTTACACTAGACTGTGCACTGACCGGGGGCAGCATTTACACTAGACTGTGCACTGACCGGGGGCAGCATTTACACTAGACTGTGCACTGACCGGGGGCAGCATTTACACTAGACTGTGCACTGACCGGGGGCAGTATTTACACTAGACTGTGCACTGACCGGGGGCAGCATTTACACTAGACTGTGCACTGACCGGGGGCAGCATTTACACTAGACTGTGCACTGACCGGGGGCAGCATTTATACTAGACTGTGCACTGACCGGGGGCAGCATTTATACTAGACTGTGCACTGACCGGGGGCAGCATTTACACTAGACTGTGCACTGACCGGGGGCAGCATTTACACTAGACTGTGCACTGACCGGGGGCAGCTTTTACACTAGACTGTGCACTGGCCGGGGGCAGCATTTACACTAGACTGTGCACTGGCCGGGGGCAGTATTTACACTAGACTGTGCACTGACCGGGGGCAGCTTTTACACTAGACTGTACACTGACCGGGGGCAGCATTTACACTAGACTGTGCACTGACCGGGGGCAGCATTTACACTAGACTGTGCACTGACCGGGGGCAGCATTTACACTAGACTGTGCACTGACCGGGGGCAGCATTTACACTAGACTGTACACTGACCGAGGGGGGGGCAGCATTTACACTAGACTGTGCACTGACCGGGGGCAGCATTTACACTAGACTGTGCACTGACCGGGGGCAGCGTTTACACTAGACTGTACACTGACCGAGGGAGGGGCAGCATTTACACTAGACTGTGCACTGACCGGGGGGGGGGCAGCATTTACACTAGACTGTACACTGACCGGGGGCAGCATTTACACTAGACTGTGCACTGACCGGGGGCAGCATTTACACTAGACTGTGCACTGACCGGGGGCAGCATTTACACTAGACTGTGCATTGACCGGGGGGGGGGGCAGCATTTACACTAGACTGTGCACTGACCGGGGGAAGCATTTACACTAGACTGTACACTGACCGGGGGCAGCATTTACACTAGACTGTACACTGACCGGGGGAAGCATTTACACTAGACTGTGCACTGACCGGGGGCAGCATTTACACTAGACTGTGCACTGAATGGGGGCAGCATTTACACTAGACTGTACACTGACCGGGGGCAGCATTTACACTAGACTGTGCACTGACCGGGGGCAGCATTTACACTAGACTGTGCACTGACCGGGGGCAGCATTTACACAAGACTGTGCACTGACCGGGGGCAGCATTTACACTAGACTGTGCACTGACCGGGGGCAGCATTTACACTAGACTGTGCACTGACCGGGGGCAGCATTTACACTAGACTGTGCACTGACCTGGGGCAGCATTTACACTAGACTGAACACTGACCGGGGGCAGCATTTACACTAGACTGTGCAGTGACCGGGAGCAGCATTTACACTAGACTGTGCACTGACCGGGGGCAGCATTTACACTAGACTGTACACTGACCGGGGGCAGCATTTACACTAGACTGTACACTGACCGGAGGCAGCATTTACACTAGACTGTGCAGTGACCGGGGGGGCGGGGGGTGCAGCATTTACACTAGACTGTACACTGACCGGGGGCAGCATTTACACTAGACTGTGCACTGACCGGGGGCAGCATTTACACTAGACTGTGCACTGACCGGGGGCAGCATTTACACTAGACTGTGCACTGACCGGGGGGGCATTTACACTAGACTGTACACTGACCGGGGGACAGCATTTACACTAGACTGTGCACTGACCGGGGGCAGCATTTACACTAGACTGTACACTGACCGGGGGCTGCATTTACACTAGACTGTGCACTGACCGGGGGCAGCATTTACACTAGACTGTACACTGACCGGGGGCAGCATTTACACTAGACTGTGCACTGACCGGGGGCAGCATTTACACTAGACTGTGCACTGACCGGGGGCAGCATTTACACTAGACTGTGCACTGACCGGGGGCAGCATTTACACTAGACTGTGCACTGACCGGGGGCAGCATTTACACTAGACTGTGCACTGACCGGGGGACAGCATTTACACTAGACTGTGCACTGACCGGGGGCAGCATTTACACTAGACTGTGCACTGACCGGGGGCAGCATTTACACTAGACTGTGCACTGACCGGGGGCAGCATTTACACTAGACTGTGCACTGACCGGGGGCAGCATTTACACTAGACTGTGCACTGACCGGGGGCAGCATTTACACTAGACTGTGCACTGACCGGGGGCAGCATTTACACTAGACTGTGCACTGACCGGGGGCAGCATTTACACTAGACTGTGCACTGAATGTGGGCAGCATTTACACTAGACTGTGCACTGACCGGGGGCAGCATTTACACTAGACTGTGCACTGACCGGGGGCAGCATTTACACTAGACTGTGCACTGACCGGGGGCAGCATTTACATTAGACTGTGCACTGAATGTGGGCAGCATTTACACTAGACTGTGGACTGACCGGGGGCAGCATTTACACTAGACTGTGCACTGAATGGGGGCAGCATTTACACTAGACTGTGCACTGACCGGGGCAGCATTTACACTAGACTGTGCACTGACCGGGGGCAGCATTTACACTAGATTGTACACTGACCGGGGGCAGCATTTACACTAGACTGTACACTTACCGGGGGCATTGTATATACACTAGACTGTACACTGACCGGGGGCATTGTATATACACTAGACTGTACACTTACCGGGGGCAGCATTTACACTAGACTGTGCACTGACCGGGGGCAGCATTTACACTAGACTGTGCACTGACCGGGGGCATTATTTACACTAGACTGTACACTGACCGGGGGCAGCATTTACACTAGACTGTGCACTGACCGGGGGCAGCATTTACACTAGACTGTACACTGACCGGGGGCAGCATTTACACTAGACTGTGCACTGACCGGGGGCATTATTTACACTAGACTGTGCACTGACCGGGGGCAGCATTTACACTAGACTGTGCACTGACCGGGGCCATTATTTACACTAGACTGTACACTGACCGGGGGCAGCATTTACACTAGACTGTACACTGACCGGGGGGGGGGGGCATTTACACTAGACTGCACTGACCGGGGGCAGCATTTACACTAGACAGTGCACTGACCGGGGGCAGCATTTACACTAGACTGTACACTGACCGGGGGGGGGGGGCATTTACACTAGACTGTGCACTGACCGGGGGCAGCATTTAGACTAGATTGTGCACTGACCGGGGGCAGCATTTATACTAGACTGTGCACTGACCGGGGGCAGCATTTATACTAGACTGTGCACTGACCGGGGCAGCATTTACACTAGACTGTGCACTGACCGGGGGCAGCATTTACACTAGACTGTGCACTGACCGGGGGCAGCATTTACACTAGACTGTGCACTGACCGGGGGCAGCATTTACACTAGACTGTGCACTGACCGGGGGCAGCATTTACACTAGACTGTGCACTGACCGGGGGCAGCATTTACACTAGACTGTGCACTGACCGGGGGCAGCATTTACACTAGACTGTGCACTGACCGGGGGCAGCATTTACACTAGACTGTTCACTGACCGGGAGGAGCATTTACACTAGACTGTGCACTGACCGGGGGAAGCATTTACACTAGACTGTGCACTGACCGGGGGCAGCATTTACACTAGACTGTGCACTGACCGGGGGCAGCATTTACACTAGACTGTGCACTGACCGGGGGAAGCATTTACACTAGACTGTGCACTGACCGGGGGCAGCATTTACACTAGACTGTGCACTGACCGGGGGCAGCATTTACACTAGACTGTGCACTGACCAGGGGCAGCATTTACACTAGACTGTACACTGACCGGGGGCAGCATTTACACTAGACTGTGCACTGACCGGGGGCAGCATTTACACTAGACTGTGCACTGACCGGGAGAAGCATTTACACTAGACTGTGCACTGACCGGGAGCAGCATTTACACTAGACTGTGCACTGACCGGGGCAGCATTTACACTAGACTGTGCACTGACCGGGAGCAGCATTTACACTAGACTGTGCACTGACCGGGGGCAGCATTTACACTAGACTGTACACTGACCGGGGGCAGCATTTACACTAGACTGTGCACTGACCGGGGGCAGCAGTTACACTAGACTGTGCACTGACCGGGGGCAGCATTTACACTAGACTGTGCACTGACCGGGGCAGCATTTACACTAGACTGTGCACTGACCGGGGGCAGCATTTACACTAGACTGTGCACTGACCGGGCAGCATTTACACTAGACTGTGCACTGACCGGGGGCAGCATTTACACTAGACTGTTCACTGACCGGGGGCAGCATTTACACTAGACTGTGCACTGACCGGGGGCAGCATTTACACTAGACTGTACACTGACCGGGGGCAGCATTTACACTAGACTGTGCACTGACCGGGGGACAGCATTTACACTAGACTGTGCACTGACCGGGGGCAGAATTTACACTAGACTGTACCACTGACCGGGGGCAGCATTTACACTAGACTGTGCACTGACCGGGGGCAGCATTTACACTAGACTGTGCACTGACCGGGGGCAGCATTTACACTAGACTGTACACTGACCGGCGGCAGCATTTACACTAGACTGTGCACTGACCGGGGGCAGCATTTACACTAGACTTTGCACTTACCGGGGGCAGCATTTACACTAGAATGTACACTGACCGGGGGCAGCATTTACACTAGACTGTACACTGACCGGGGGCAGCATTTACACTAGACTGTGCACTGACCGGGGCAGCATTTACACTAGACTGTGCACTGACCGGGGGCAGCATTTACACTAGAATGTACACTGACCGGCGGCAGCATTTACACTAGACTGTACACTGACCGGCGGCAGCATTTACACTAGACTGTGCACTGACCGGGGGCAGCATTTACACTAGACTGTGCACTGACCGGGGGCAGCATTTACAGTAGACTGTGCACTGACCGGGGGCAGCATTTACACTAGACTGTGCACTTACCGGGGGCAGCATTTACACTAGACTGTGCACTGACCGGGGGCAGCATTTACACTAGACTGTGCACTGACTGGGGGTATTGTATATACACTAGACTGTACACTGACCGGCGGCAGCATTTACACTAGACTGTGCACTGACCGGGGGCAGCATTTACACTAGACTGTGCACTGACCGGGGGCAGCATTTACACTAGACTGTGCACTTACCGGAGGCAGCATTTACACTAGAATGTACACTGACCGGGGGCAGCATTTACACTAGACTGTACACTGACCGGGGCAGCATTTACACTAGACTTTACACTGACCGGGGGCAGCATTTACACTAGACTGTGCACTGACCGGGGGCAGCATTTACACTAGACTGTGCACTGACCGGGGGCAGCATTTACACTAGACTGTGCACTGACCGGGGGCAGCATTTACACTAGACTGTGCACTGACCGGGGGCAGCATTTACACTAGACTGTACACTGACCGGGGGCAGCATTTACACTAGACTGTACACTGACCGGGGCAGCATTTACACTAGACTGTGCACTGACCGGGGGCAGCATTTACACTAGACTGTGCACAGACCGGGGGCAGCATTTACACTAGACTGTACACTGACCGGGGGCAGCATTTACACTAGACTGTGCACTGACCGGGGGCAGCATTTACACTACACTGTACACTTACCGGGGGCAGCATTTACACTAGACTGTACACTGACCGGGGGCAGCATTTACACTAGACTGTGCACTGACCGGGGGCAGCATTTACACTAGACTGTGCACTGCCCGGGGGCAGCATTTACACTAGAATGTACACTGACCGGGGGCAGCATTTACACTAGACTGTACACTGACCGGGGGCAGCATTTACACTAGACTGTGCACTGACCGGGGGCAGCATTTACACTAGACTGTGCACTGCCCGGGGGCAGCATTTACACTAGAATGTACACTGACCGGGGGCAGCATTTACACTAGACTGTGCACTGACCGGGGGCAGCATTTACACTAGACTGTGCACTGACCGGGGGCAGCATTTACACTAGACTGTGCACTGACCGGGGGCAGCATTTACACTAGACTGTGCACTGACCGGGGGTAGCATTTACACTAGATTGTGCACTGACCGGGGGCAGCATTTACACTAGACTGTGCACTGACCGGGGGTAGCATTTACACTAGACTGTGCACTGACCGGGGGCAGCATTTACACTAGACTGTGCACTGGCCGGGGGCAGCATTTACACTAGACTGTGCACTGACCGGGGGCAGCATTTACACTAGACTGTGCACTGACCGGGGGCAGCATTTACACTAGACTGTGCACTGACCGGGGGCAGCATTTACACTAGACTGTGCACTGACCGGGGGCAGCCTTTACACTAGACTGTACACTGACCGGGGGCAGCATTTACACTAGAATGTACACTGACCGGGGGCAGCCTTTACACTAGACTGTGCACTGACCGGGGGCAGCATTTACACTAGACTGTGCACTGGCCGGGGGCAGCATTTACACTAGACTGTGCACTGACCGGGGGCAGCATTTACACTAGACTGTGCACTGACCGGGGAAGTATTTACACTAGACTGTGCACTGACCGGGGGGCAGCTTTTACACTAGACTGTACACTGACCGGGGGCAGCATTTACACTAGACTGTGCACTGACCGGGGGCAGCATTTACACTAGATTGTGCACTGACCTGGGGCAGCATTTACACTAGACTGTGCACTGACCGGGAGCAGCATTTACACTAGACTGTGCACTGACCGGGGGCAGCATTTACACTAGATTGTGCACTGACCGGGGGCATTGTATATACACTAGACTGTACACTGACCGGGGGGCAGCATTTACACTAGACTGTACACTGACCGGGGGCAGCATTTACACTAGACTGTGCACTGACCGGGGGCAGCATTTACACTAGACTGTACACTGACCGGGGGCAGCATTTACACTAGACTGTGCACTGACCGGGGGCAGCATTTACACTAGACTGTACACTGACCGGGGGCAGCATTTACACTAGACTGTGCACTGACCGGGGGCAGCATTTACACTAGACTGTGCACTTACCGGGGGCAGCATTTACACTAGACTGTGCACTGACCGGGGGCAGCATTTACACTAGACTGTGCACTGACCGGGGGCAGCATTTACACTAGACTGTGCACTGACCGGGGGCAGCATTTACACTAGACTGTGCACTGACCGGGGGCAGCATTTACACTAGACTGTGCACTTACTGGGGGCAGCATTTACACTAGACTGTGCACTGACCGGGGGCAGCATTTACACTAGACTGTGCACTGACCGGGGGCAGTATTTACACTAGACTGTGCACTGCCCGGGGGCAGCATTTACACTAGACTGTGCACTGACCGGATGCAGCATTTACACTAGACTGTGCACTGCCCGGGGGCAGCATTTACACTAGACTGTGCACTGACCGGGGGCAGCATTTACACTAGACTGTGCACTGACCGGGGGCAGCATTTACACTAGACTGTGCACTGACCGGGGGCAGCATTTACACTAGACTGTGCACTGACCGGGGGCAGCATTTACACTAGACTGTGCACTGACCGGGGGCAGCATTTACACTAGACTGTGCACTGACCGGGGGCAGCATTTACACTAGACTGTGCACTGACCGGGGGGCAGCATTTACACTAGACTGTGCACTGACCGGGGGCAGCATTTACACTAGACTGTGCACTGACCGGGGGACAGCATTTACACTAGACTGTGCACTGACCGGGGGCAGCATTTACACTAGACTGTGCACTGACCGGGGGCAGCATTTACACTAGACTGTGCACTGCCCGGGGGCAGCATTTACACTAGACTGTACACTGACCGGGGGCAGCATTTACACTAGACTGTACACTGACCGGGGGCAGCATTTACACTAGACTGTGCACTGACCGGGGGCAGCATTTACACTAGACTGTACACTGACCGGGGGCAGCATTTACACTAGACTGTACACTGACCGGGGGCAGCATTTACACTAGACTGTGCACTGACCGGGGGTAAAAACACAAAAAAGAAAATTGCCAGCAAAACTACCTAATACACGGGTGCACGCTGCTCTAGCAAATACAAAGTATGCAAAAAAGAGAAGGCTGCAGCAGCACTCTTGGTCAAAAAATTGGAGGCTCTTAGGGCACTTTTTGATCAAAACGTGTCCCCCATCCACCACGCTGAGGTGGCCTCTTATCGGATGGGACCCTAAGAGTGCTGCTCTAACCTTCTCTTTTTTGTATACTTTGCATTTGCCACAGCAGCGTGCACCCGTGTATTAGGTAGTTGTGCTGGCTATTTTTCTTTTTTATGTTTTTGCTATGCAAGTTAGGGGGAGTGGCCCCTCTGTAGCCGCGCACCCCTCCCTGTTACATTTTAAAATTGATAATGGATCCTGCATGTCACCCAGTCAGAGGCCATATACCCAGGAGAGGTGAGTGAATTAAGCATGTTAGGGTCCCATCCGATAAGAGGCCACCTCCACGTGGTCATCAAAAAGTGCGCTAAGAGCCTCCAGTTTTTGATCAACAGCGCTGCTGCAACCTTCTCTTTCTTGTGCACTGACCGGGGGCAGCATTTACACTAGACTGTGCACTGACCGGGGGCAGCATTTACACTAGACTGTGCACTGACCGGGGGCAGCCTTTACACTAGACTGTACACTGACCGGGGGCAGCATTTACACTAGAATGTACACTGACCGGGGGCAGCATTTACACTAGACTGTGCACTGGCCGGGGGCAGCATTTACACTAGACTGTGCACTGACCGGGGGCAGCATTTACACTAGACTGTGCACTGACCGGGGGCAGCATTTACACTAGACTGTGCACTGACCGGGGGCAGCATTTACACTAGATTGTGCACTGACCGGGGGCAGTATTTACACTAGACTGTGCACTGACCGGGGGGCAGCTTTTACACTAGACTGTACACTGACCGGGGGCAGCATTTACACTAGACTGTGCACTGACCAGTAGCTGCATTTACACTAGACTGTGCACTGACCGGGGGCAGCATTTACACTAGACTGTACACTGACCGGGGGCAGCATTTACACTAGACTGTGCACTGACCGGCGGCAGCATTTACACTAGACTATGCACTGACCGGGGGCAGCATTTACACTAGACTGTGCACTGACCGGGGGCAGCATTTACACTAGACTGTGCACTGACCGGGGGCAGCATTTACACTAGACTGTGCACTGACCGGGGGCAGCATTTACACTAGATTGTGCACTGACCGGGGGCATTGTATATACACTAGACTGTACACTGACCGGGGGCATTGTATATACACTAGACTGTGCACTGACCGGGGGCAGCATTTACACTAGACTGTGCACTGACCGGGGGCAGCATTTACACTAGACTGTGCACTGACCGGGGGCAGCATTTACACTAGATTGTGCACTGACCGGGGGCATTGTATATACACTAGACTGTACACTGACCGGGGGCATTGTATATACACTAGACTGTACACTGACCGGGGGCATTGTATATACACTAGACTGTGCACTGACCGGGGGGCAGCATTTACACTAGACTGTACCACTGACCGGAGGCAGCATTTACACTAGACTGTGCACTGACCGGGGGCAGCATTTACACTAGACTGTGCACTGACCGGGGGCAGTATATACACTAGACTGTACACTGACCGGGGGCAGCATTTACACTAGACTGTGCACTGACCGGGGGCAGCATTTACACTAGATTGTGCACTGACCGGGGGCAGTATTTACACTAGACTGTGCACTGACCGGGGGGCAGCTTTTACACTAGACTGTACACTGACCGGGGGCAGCATTTACACTAGACTGTGCACTGACCTGAGGCAGCATTTACACTAGACTGTGCACTGACCAGTAGCTGCATTTACACTAGACTGTGCACTGACCGGGGGCAGCATTTACACTAGACTGTACACTGACCGGGGGCAGCATTTACACTAGACTGTGCACTGACCGGCGGCAGCATTTACACTAGACTGTGCACTGACCGGGGGCAGCATTTACACTAGACTATGCACTGACCGGGGGCAGCATTTACACTAGACTGTGCACTGACCGGGGGCAGCATTTACACTAGACTGTGCACTGACCGGGGGCAGCATTTACACTAGACTGTGCACTGACCGGGGGCAGCATTTACACTAGATTGTGCACTGACCGGGGGCATTGTATATACACTAGACTGTACACTGACCGGGGGCATTGTATATACACTAGACTGTGCACTGACCGGGGGCAGCATTTACACTAGACTGTGCACTGACCGGGGGCAGCATTTACACTAGACTGTGCACTGACCGGGGGCAGCATTTACACTAGATTGTGCACTGACCGGGGGCATTGTATATACACTAGACTGTACACTGACCGGGGGCATTGTATATACACTAGACTGTACACTGACCGGGGGCATTGTATATACACTAGACTGTGCACTGACCGGGGGGCAGCATTTACACTAGACTGTACCACTGACCGGAGGCAGCATTTACACTAGACTGTGCACTGACCGGGGGCAGCATTTACACTAGACTGTGCACTGACCGGGGGCAGTATATACACTAGACTGTACACTGACCGGGGGCAGCATTTACACTAGACTGTGCACTGACCGGGGGCAGCATTTACACTAGACTGTGCACTGACCGGGGGCAGCATTTACACTAGATTGTGCACTGACCGGGGGCATTGTATATACACTAGACTGTACACTGACCGGGGGCATTGTATATACACTAGACTGTGCACTGACCGGGGGGCAGCATTTACACTAGACTGTTCCACTGACCGGGGGCAGCATTTACACTAGACTGTGCACTGACCGGGGGCAGCATTTATACTAGACTGTACACTGACCGGGGGCAGCATTTACACTAGACTGTACACTGACCGGGGGCAGCATTTACACTAGACTGTACACTGACCGGGGGCAGCATTTACACTAGACTGTGCACTGACCGGGGGCAGTATTTACACTAGACTGTGCACTGACCGGGGGCAGCATTTACACTAGACTGTACACTGACCGGGGGCAGTATTTACACTAGACTGTGCACTGACCGGGGGCAGCATTTACACTAGACTGTACACTGACCGGGGGCAGCATTTACACTAGAATGTACACTGACCGGGGGCAGCATTTACACTAGACTGTGCACTGACCGGGGGCAGCATTTACACTAGACTGTGCACTGACCGGGGGCATTGTATATATACTAGACTGTGCACTGACCGGGGGCAGTATTTACACTAGACTGTGCACTGACCGGGGGCAGTATTTACACTAGACTGTGCACTGACCGGGGGCAGCATTTACACTAGACTGTACACTGACCGGGGGCAGCATTTACACTAGACTGTACACTGACCGGGGGCAGCATTTACACTAGACTGTGCACTCACCGGGGGCAGCATTTACACTAGACTGTGCACTGACCGGGGGTAAAAACACAAAAAAGAAAATTGCCAGCAAAACTACCTAATACACGGGTGCACGCTGCTCTAGCAAATACAAAGTATGCAAAAAAGAGAAGGCTGCAGCAGCACTCTTGGTCAAAAAATTGGAGGCTCTTAGGGCACTTTTTGATCAAAACGTGTCCCCCATCCACCACGCGGAGGTGGCCTCTTATCGGATGGGACCCTAAGAGTGCTGCTCTAACCTTCTCTTTTTTGTATACTTTGCATTTGCCACAGCAGCGTGCACCCGTGTATTAGGTAGTTGTGCTGGCTATTTTTCTTTTTTATGTTTTTGCTATGCAAGTTAGGGGGAGTGGCCCCTCTGTAGCCGCGCACCCCTCCCTGTTACATTTTAAAATTGATAATGGATCCTGCATGTCACCCAGTCAGAGGCCATATACCCAGGAGAGGTGAGTGAATTAAGCATGTTAGGGTCCCATCCGATAAGAGGCCACCTCCACGTGGTCATCAAAAAGTGCGCTAAGAGCCTCCAGTTTTTGATCAACAGCGCTGCTGCAACCTTCTCTTTCTTGTGCACTGACCGGGGGCAGCATTTACACTAGACTGTGCACTGACCGGGGGCAGCATTTACACTAGACTGTGCACTGACCGGGGGCAGCATTTACACTAGACTGTGCACTGACCGGGGGGCAGCATTTACACTAGACTGTGCACTGACCGGGGGCAGCATTTACACTAGACTGTGCACTGTCCGGGGGCAGCATTTACACTAGACTGTGCACTGACCGGGGGCAGCATTTACACTAGACTGTGCACTGACCGGGGGCAGCATTTACACTAGACTGTGCACTGACCGGGGGCAGCATTTACACTAGACTGTACACTGACCGGGGGCTGCATTTACACTAGACTGTGCACTGACCGGGGGCAGCATTTACACTAGACTGTGCACTGACCGGGGGCAGCATTTACACTAGACTGTGCACTGTCCGGGGGCAGCATTTACACTAGACTGTGCACTGACCGGGGGCAGTATTTACACTAGACTGTGCACTGACCGGGGGCAGCATTTACACTAGACTGTGCACTGACCGGGGGCAGCATTTACACTAGACTGTGCACTGACCGGGGGCAGCATTTACACTAGACTGTGCACTGACCGGGGGGGCAGCATTTACACTAGACTGTGCACTGACCGGGGGCAGCATTTACACTAGACTGTGCACTGACCGGGGGCAGCATTTACACTAGACTGTGCACTGACCGGGGGCAGCATTTACACTAGACTGTGCACTGACCGGGGGCAGCATTTACACTAGACTGTACACTGACCGGGGGCAGCATTTACACTAGACTGTGCACTGACCGGGGGCAGCATTTATACTAGACTGTGCACTGACCGGGGGCATTGTATATATACTAGACTCTGCTCTGACCGGGGGGGGGGGGGGGGGGGGCAGCATTTACACTGGACTATGCACTGACCAGTAGCTGCATTTACACTAGACTGTGCACTGACCGGGGGCAGCATTTACACTAGACTGTGCACTGACCGGCGGCAGCATTTACACTAGACTATGCACTGACCGGGGGCAGCATTTACACTAGACTGTGCACTGACCGGGGGCAGCATTTACACTAGACTGTGCACTGACCGGGGGCAGCATTTACACTAGACTGTGCACTGACCGGGGGGGCAGCATTTACACTAGACTGTGCACTGACCGGGGGCAGCATTTACACTAGACTGTGCACTGACCGGGGGCAGCATTTACACTAGACTGTGCACTGACCGGGGGCAGCATTTACACTAGACTGTGCACTGACCGGGGGCAGCATTTACACTAGACTGTGCACTGACCGGGGGCAGCATTTATACTAGACTGTGCACTGACCGGGGCAGCATTTACACTAGACTGTGCACTGACCGGGGGCAGCATTTACACTAGACTGTGCACTGACCGGGGGCAGCATTTACACTAGACTGTGCACTGACCGGGGGCAGCTTTTACACTAGACTGTGCACTGACCGGGGGCAGCTTTTACACTAGACTGTGCACTGGCCGGGGGCAGCATTTACACTAGACTGTGCACTGGCCGGGGGCAGTATTTACACTAGACTGTGCACTGACCGGGGGCAGCATTTACACTAGACTGTGCACTGACCGGGGCAGCATTTACACTAGACTGTGCACTGACCGGGGGGCAGCATTTACACTAGACTGTACACTGACCGGGGGCAGCATTTACACTAGACTGTGCACTGACCGGGGGCAGCATTTACACTAGACTGTGCACTGACCGGGGGCAGCATTTACACTAGACTGTACACTGACCGGGGGCAGCATTTACACTAGAATGTGCACTGACCGGGGGGGGGGGGGGGGGTGCATTTACACTAGACTGTGCACTGACCAGGAGCTGCATTTACACTAGACTGTGCACTGACCGGGGGCAGCATTTACACTAGACTGTGCACTGACCGGGGGGGGCATTTACACTAGACTGTGCACTGACCGGGGGCATTGTATATATACTAGACTCTGCTCTGACCGGGGGGGGGGGCAGCATTTACACTGGACTATGCACTGACCAGGAGCTGCATTTACACTAGACTGTGCACTGACCGGGGGCAGCATTTACACTAGAATGTGCACTGACCGGGGGGGGGGGGCATTTACACTAGACTGTGCACTGACCGGGGGCAGCATTTACACTAGAATGTGCACTGACCGGGGGGGGGGGGGGCATTTACACTAGACTGTACACTGACCGGGGGCAGCATTTACACTAGACTGTGCACTGACCGGGGGGGGGGGGGGCATTTACACTAGACTGTACAGTGACCGGGGGCAGCATTTACACTAGACTGTGCACTGACCGGGGGCAGCATTTACACTAGACTGTGCACTGACCGGGGGCAGCATTTACACTAGACTGTACACTGACCGGGGGCAGCATTTACACTAGACTGTGCACTGACCGGGGGGGGGGCATTTACACTAGACTGTGCACTGACCGGGGGGGGGGGCATTTACACTAGACTGTGCACTGACCGGGGGAAGTCTGGCAGGAGAAAGACAAAAGTTTAAAAGGGTACTCCACCCCTAGATTTTCAAAGGATAGGGGATAAGACGTCTGATCGCGAGGGTCCCGGCACTAGGGACCGATCTCGGCTGTGGCACCCCACTGTCATCACTGCACAGAGCAAACTCGCTCTGTGTGTAATGACGGGCGATACAGGGGCCGGAGCATCGTGACGCCCCCTCCCATAGACCTGCATTAAGGGGGCGCGCCGTGATGTCACGATGCTCTGGCCCCTGTATCACCCGTCATTACGCACATAACGAGTTTGCTCTGTGCAGTGATGACAGTGGGGTGCCACAGCCGAGAATGGTCCCTAGCGGCGGGACCCCCGCAATCAGACATCTTATTCCCTATCCTTTGTCTAGGGGCAGAGTACCCCTTTAATTTTGGTGTGGGACTGCTTCTTTAACCCCTTAATGACCACCAACGTAAATGTACATCCTGATGCAGTGGTACTTAACGCACCAGGACGTAAATTTACGTCCTGTACATGATGCGAGCACCGGACCGGCGCTCGCTTCATGCATTGCAGGTCCCGGCTGCTATCAGCAGCCAGGGACTCGCCAGTAATGGCGGACATCAGCGATCGTACTGATGTCCTCCATTAACCCCTCAGTTGCCATGATCAATACAGATCACAGCATCTGTGGTAATGCGGGAGTTTAAATGGATGATCGGATCGTTCGCAGCTCTGCCGAGGGGATCTGATCATCCAACATGGCGTACGGAGGTCCCTTCACCTGCCTCCGGACTTCTGTTCTGGTCTGAGGTCGAGCAGACCAGAGCGGAAAATCGCCGATAACACTGATCAGTGCTATGTCTATGCATAGCACTGAACAGTATTAGCAATCAAAAGTGAAAAATACCCTCCCCCAATAAAAATGTAAATCGGCCTTTTTTCTCATTTTACCCCCAAAAGCGTAAAAATTTTATAAACCTATTTGGTGTCTCCGCATGCGTAAATTTCCGAACTATCATAATATAATGTTAATTATCCACATGGTGATCGGCGTAAACGTAAAAAAAAAAAAAAAAGTCAAAAATTGCTGCTTTTATGTCACATTTTATTCCCCAAAAAATTAATAAAAAGTGATTAAAAAGTTAAATATAAGCAAAAGTGGTACCGATAAAAACTACAGATCACGGCGCAGAAAATGAGCCCTCATACCGCCCAGTTTTTTGGAAAAAAGAGAAAGTTATAGGTGGTCAAAATAGGGCAATTTTAAACATACTAATTTTGTGAAAAAAAAGTTTGAGATTTTTTTAAATAATATTTTTTGTTTTGCGCCGTACATTTTATGGTAAATTCATTACAAAGTAAAATTGTGCATGCAAAAAAAAAAAAAAAAAACAAGTCCTCATATGGGTCTGTGGATGTGGATGGAAATATAAAAGAGTTATAATTTTTAGAAGGTGAGAAGGAAAAAAACGAAAATGCTAAAATAAAATTGCCCTGGTCCTTATGGGGTTATCCCGGAAAAAACTTCTTTATATATATATATATATATATATATATATATATATATATATATATATATATCTCAACTGGCTCCTGAAAGTTAAACAGATTTGTAAATTACTTCTATTAAAAAAATCATAATCCTTTCAGTACTTATGAGCTGCTGAAGTTGAGTTGTTCTTTTCTGTCTCAGTCCTCTCTGATGACACGTGTCTCGGGAACTGTCCAGAGTAGAAGCAAATCTCCATAGCAAACCTCTTCTACTCTGTGCAGTTCCTGATACAAGCAGAGGTGTCAGCAGAGAGCACTGTTGCCAGACAGAAAACAACAACTCAACTTCAGCAGCTGATAATTATTGGAAGGATTAAGATTTTTTTAATTTAAGTAATTTACAAATCTGTTTAACTTTCTGAAGCCAGTTGATATATATATATATATATATATATATATATATATATATATAGTTTCTTCCTGGAATACCCCTTTAAGTGGTTAATAGATACCATGCCAAATCCACCTCTTCCAGTCACATGATTCCTTCGAAAGTATGCAGCGTCTTACCCCTGCCTTGTCTCCTCTGTCTCCTCCTTGGTGAAGTCTTTCTGTTCCCATCAGGTAGGATCTGGGCTCCGGTGAGTATTACTGATCACCATTTAGGACGCAGCTATTTCCCGTGTATAGTAGAATCCTCCATTGTGCTAGTCAGGGCTGAGAAGTGTCAGTAGATATAAGACTGTGGGGTCCGGAATAATGAGACTTCTGTGGGCCGGCGCTTGGTGGGGGCTACGTTCTACTCTTTTGTATGGTGGCACCACTGGCCTACTGAATGTGATCGTACATACATAGATACAGGAACATCTATAGCAATATTTCCCAATCAGCGTGCCTCCAGCTGTTGCAGAACGACAACTCTCAGCATGCCCGGACAGCCAACGGCTGTCCGGGCATGCTGTGAGTTGTTGTTCTGCAACAGCTGGCGGCACCCTGGTTGGGTAACACTGATCTATAGATTTTACATAGTGCAGGGAAAACTAAGTAAGAACTCCAACCCTCCTGTGAATAATGCGGATTTATGTGTCTCCGTTATTACGGATTTATAAACAAACCCTGGGTTATGTTGATCCCTGTGACTTATTTTTGCTGAATCATAACCATTGGCGTCCTGCCAAAATATTTAGAAAAAAACAAAAACAAAAAAACAGGAGGAAGGAAAAAACAATATCGCTTTCCAAAAAAAACAAAAACAAAACATGTCCGGTCAAAAAAAAACTACATCTCTTCAGTATTAAAGGGGTACTCCACTGGAAAAGTTTTTATTTATTTATTTATTTATTTTTTAAATCAACTGGTGCCAGAAAGTTAAACATATTTGTAAATGACTTCTATTAAAAAATAAATCTTAATCCTTCCAGTACTTATTAGCTGCTGTGTGCTCCACAGGAAGTTCTTTTCTTTTTGAATTTCCTTTCTGTCTGACCACAGTGCTCTCTGCTGACATTTTTTTTGAACTGTCCAGAGTAGGAGAAAATCCCCATAGAAAACCTATCCTACTCTGGACAGTTTTCCAGTGGAGTACCCCTTTAAGGGTGACGATCCTTCCATGTCAATCCCAGGTTCAGGTAGTCACCAAAGCCAAATGACGGGAGGAGATTTATCAAAACCCGTCTGGAGGAAAAGTTTCTGAGTTGCCCATAGCAACCAATCAGATCGCTGCTTTCATTTTTGAAAAGGCCTCTGCAAAATGAAAGCAGCGATCTGATTGGTTGCTATGGGCAACTGGTCAACTTTTCCTCTGGACGGGTTTTGATAAATCTCCCCCTATGTCTTATTATATTATTGGCTACAGGTGCGGAAAGGAGGAAATGGAACCAAAACATAGGAAACAAAGAGCAGCACATGCATCAGGACTACTGCAATGAGGATCAACCCCCGTGTGACGTCCCCTCCCATAGGCTTGCATTGAGGGGGCGGAGCGTGAGGTCACACGGGGGCGGAGCCGTGATGTCACAATGCTCCGGCCCCATGATCGCCAGTCATCAGACCCGGAGCGAACAAGCTCTGGGGACTGATGGTAACAGGGTGCTGCGTGCAAGATCCTGGGGGTCCCCAGCGGCAGGACCCCCGCGATCAGGCATCTTATCCCCTATCCTTTGGATAGGGGATAAGATGTCTTAGCGCCGGAGTACCCCTTTAATTATCGTCTGGGAGCATCAACAGAGAAAAAAGAATTGAAGGGAATATGTCCCAGAATTATTCCATGAAGAATACAAGTCTTTATTTACTAAACCACACAGTCAGAGGGCACAGAACCCCTTTAAGGGAAGGATTAAAATTAAATTTAAAAAAAGTTTGTTTGTTTTTTATGGGGAAAAGGTATCTGGTTGCACACCCTTTTCTATCATTTTCTTTCACTGATCCTGAGTTCTTACATTTCTTCTGTTCTAGTCACATCCAGAGCTGCCATCTCCGTTTCATTCTGATCTCACATCCTATAAAGGCTCCCCACCTGGCCCCCCATCTCTGAGGCTCACAGACCTACAGACATGGTTGACCGACCTCCAATAAAAGTGGTGAGTGGGATGCCCATCCTGGGACCCTTCGCAGAAAATTGGGAGAATGTTCAACGTTTCCAGGCAAAAGATGGGGACCTGCTGATAGTTACCTTCCCAAAATCTGGTAAGACCATTAAATGTACCCACATAAAACATGAAATACCAAGGGGATCATCATGGTTTGGAGGCTGACCATATTCTGGTGTTCTCCACATTGACATGAATCTAACTAAAGACATAGAAGGCCATTTTGGAGACTGAAGAGAACGGCCTTGGGTCGCCGGTCACCCACCTGCATATAATTCCACACCAGCATTTTGTATTCTTTATTTTTCTCCTCTCCATGGGTGTAAAGCTTGTGGATGTTATCACCATTGTCATGTCCTTACAAGAGGATCTCTTTTTGACGGATGGATACTTATTATTTTAGTACTAATAATGCAGGTATCATCTCATTGTATCCATGAGTGAATTGTAAATCCGGTACCTCAACGCCTTTATCTCCAGTCGTCATTTACTCCGAGGACCTCCATGGTAATGAATGTCTCCTCTTAACAGGTACCACTTGGATGAGCGAGATTTTGGACCTAATGATACATAATGGGGATGTTACAAAAACCCAACGGGGTGCCATATTTGAGCGGGTGCCCTTTCTGGAGTACGCGGCGCCTGATATGCCATCAGGTGAGTGAAGCCGATTAAGTTATTACACAGTGTTTTTGTCAGGGACCGACCGGGGGACAGAGACAAAAACAAAAAAGTGGTACCAGAGCAAGTGGGCAGGCTGGTGATTCTGTCAGGGACCAACCAGGGGACAGGGAGAGTGAGACCTAAACTGACCCTAAAACATCTTTCCCTGCCTACTTGCCCATCCACCCTAAATGGTGGATCGACAACTGGGCGCCGGTCCCTCCCTGAGCTAAAGGGCAGTGGCCTTAAAAACACATACTAAATAAACAGCCAGTCACAAGCCAAAAACATAACAACAGTATGAACAGATACATAGCAGAAAGGATGTACAAATTCTAAAACCGACTATACAAACACGGATTAAAATCTACTAAGAGCATGCTACCTAACCATGGGTAAAAGCCCAGAACATATCAAAGATAAATGCAAGGTGCATGCTAAAACAGAGATAGTAGATTAAAGCTCAAAACAAGGAGTGTTTCACCAAGAGCTCCATAGCAGCATGTCAGGCATGAAAGGATATCAGGATGTAAGATGTCAATCACCAGCCTAGAAGCTAGACTGGGCTCACCTTATGTAGACACACCCTAAGCGCTATTGGATAGAAAGCCAAAGGGTTTAACTATTCCCTCACCGGGGAACATATCACTGTTAAAAACACAACCAATTCAATAGCTGAGTGTGAACACAGACAAAGACAGACATGACAGTTTTATGGGATTCAATCACTGTACAAATGGCTCAATTACACCAAGCGTTGGATGCTCCAGTACTGGAAGGACAATTTGATGCGTATATTAAAGTAGTCTACGTCTTATGTTGTAGAAAAGATTCTGGCATGTGTAAGTCCAATATGTCACCTCCCCCCTTAGGAACTGAGATCCTTAATGCAATGGAGTCTCCACGTGTGATCAAATCTCATTTACCAGTTCACCTCCTGCCAAGCAGCTTCTGGGAAAAGAAATGCAAGGTACCGGAAGTACGACGTGTTCTCTTTGTAGATCATGGCCCATCACAACCCTATGGGGGAAATCTATCAGAACCTGTCCAGAGGAAAGGTTGCCCAATTGCCCATAGCAACCAATCAGATCGCTTCTTTCATTTTTAACAAGGCCTCTGCAAAATGAAAGTAGTGATCTGATTGGTTGCTATGGGCAACTGGGAAACTTTTCCTTTGCACAGATTTTGACAAATCTTCCCCCATAGACCCCAAACACATGAAGATGAGATTGAGGTCTATGGGGGAGATTTATAAAAACCTTTCTAGAGGAAAAGTTGACCAGTTGCCCATAGCAACCAATCAGATCGTTTCTTTCACAGGCCTTTTCAAAAATGAAAGAAGCGATCTGATTGGTTGCTATGGGCAACTCAGGAACTTTTCCCCTGCACAGGTATTGATAAATCTCCCCCGATATGTTTCTGATCTTTTTGGTGGAGTCTGGTTCGGTGTTTAGTCTGAGTTTCCTATGAATTCTCTGTTTTCCTTGCCATATTGTCGGGTCTTCATTTCATGTCCCATATATAACACTTGGTCTACGACGTTTGGTCCGGCACTCACTATGGAATAAGATCTATGTCTGGTTTTTCTATATAGACTGCTGGTCCATAGAACAAGGTCTATCATTCGTGCTACAGAGCCTGGTTCTCTTACTATCTATTATTCTGTAGAAGCTTAAAGGGGTAGTCCAGTGGTGAAAAACTTATCCCCTATCCTAAGGATAGGGGATAAGTTTGAGATCGCGGGGGGTCCGACCGCTGGGGCCCCCTGCGATCTCTCTGTATGGGGGGCCAGATAGCAGGTGTCGACCTCCGAACGAAGCGGCGGCCGACACGCCCCCTCAATACATCTGTATGGCAGAGCCGGAGATTGCCGAAGGCAGCGCTTCGGCTCAGCCATAGAGTTGTATTGAGGGGCCGTGTCGGCCACCGCTTCGTGTGGAGGTCGACACGCCCCCTTCCCGCGGGCTGTCGGGGCTCCGTACAGGAGATCGCAGGGGGCCCCAGCGGTCGGACCCCCCCCCCCCCCCCGCGATCTCAAACTTATCCCCTATCCTTAGGATAGGGGATAAGTTGTTCACCACTGGGTCACCACTGGACTACTCCTTTAAAGGGGTACTCCGCTGGAAAGCATATTATTATTATTATTTTTTTTTTCAAATCAACTGGTGCCAAAAATTTTAACAGATTTGTAAATGACTTCTATTAAAAAATCTTAATCCTTCCAGAACTTATCAGCTGCTGTATGCTACAGAGGAAGTTCTTTTCTTTTTGAATTTCCTTTCTGTCTGACCACAGTGCTCTCTGCTGACACCTCTGTCCATGTCAGGCACTGTCCAGAACAGGAGCAAATCCCCATTGCAAACTTCTCCTGCTCTGGACAGTTCCTGACATGGACAGAGGTGTCAGCAGAGAGCACTGTGGTCAAACAGAAAGGAAATTCAAAAAGAAAAGAACTTCCTGTGGAGCATACAGCAGCTGAGAAGTACTGGAAGGATTAAGATCTTTAAATAGAAGTAATTTACAAATCTGTTGAACTTTCTGGCACCAGCTGGTTTAAAAAAAAAAAAAAAAAAAAAATGTTTTCCAGCAGAGTACCCCTTTAACCCCTTAAGGACACATGACGTACTGGAACGTCATGTGTCCACTCCCGATCTATAACGCGGGGCCACGGCGTGGCCCCGCGTCATAGCGGGTCGGGCCCGGCCTCTAACAACGGCCGGGACCCGTGGCTAATAGCGCGCGGCATTGATCGCTGTGCCGCGCGCTATTAACCCTTTAGACGCGGCGTTCAAAGTTGAACGCCGCGTCTAAAGTGAAACCGAAAGCATCCCGGCTAGCTCAGTGGGCTGTTCGGGATAGCCGCGGTGAAATCGCGGCATCCCGAACAGCTGACAGGACAGCGGGAGGGCCCCTTCCTGCCTCCTCGCTGTCCGATCGCCGAATGACTGCTCAGTGCCTGAGATCCAGGCATGAGCAGTCATCCGGCAGAATCGTTGATCACTGGTTTCTTATGAGAAACCAGTGATCAACATAGAAGATCAGTGTGTGCAGTGTTATAGGTCCCTATGGGACCTATAACACTGCAAAAAAAAAGTGAAAAAAAAAAGTGAATAAAGATCATTTAACTCCTCCCCTATTAAAAGTTTGAATCACCCCCCTTTTCCAATAAAAAAAAAAACACAGTGTAAATAAAAATAAAAATAAACATATGTGGTATCACCGCGTGCGGAAATGTCCGAATTATAAAAATATATCATTAATTAAACCGCTCGGTCAATGGCGTGCGCGCAAAAAAAGTCCAAAATAGTGCATTTTTGGTCACTTTTTATATCATTTAAAAATGAATAAAAAGTGATCAATAAGTCCTATCAATGCAAAAATGGTACCGTTAAAAACTTCAGATCACGGCGCAAAAAATGAGCCCTCATACCGCCCCATACACGGAAAAATAAAAAAGTTATAGGGGTCAGAAGATGACAATTTTAAACGTATTAATTTTCCTGCATGTAGTTATGATTTTTTCCAGAAGTCCGACAAAATCAAACCTATATAAGTAGGGTATCATTTTAATCGTATGGACCTACAGAATACATATCAGGTGTCATTTTTACCGAAAAATGTACTACGTAGAAACGGAAGCCCCCAAAAGTTACAAAACAGCGTTTTTTTTTTTCAATTTTGTCGCACAATGATTTTTTTTCCCGCTTCACCATAGATTTTTGGGCAAAATGACTGACGTCATTACAAAGTAGAATTGGTGGCGCAAAAAATAAGCCATCATATGGATTTTTAGGTGTAAATTTGAAAGAGTTATGATTTTTTAAAGGCAAGGAGCAAAAAACGAAAATGCAAAAACGGAAAAACCTCCGGTCCTTAAGGGGTTAAGCTGTCTGTCTTGTTGTAGAGTCAGGCCCATGTCTACTACAATATAACCGGGCCTACTGATTTGCTGTAGAGACCAAATTAGCTCTTACGATATATAAGGTTGCATTATGTCTCTGGCCTTACATCTCTAGTGTATGGCCGGCTCTACTGTTGGGCTTGGTCTATTACATATGAGGTCTGTCTCCCCATTGGTTCATGACCAGAACCGTCTGTCTTCCCATAGAGTAAGGTCAGGCTATACAGTAGTCCCTCAAGTTACAATATTAATTGGTTCTGGGACGACCATTGTATGTTGAAACCATCGTATGTTGAGACCATAACTCTATGGAAACCTGGTAATTGGTTCTGAAGTCACCAAAATGTCATCCAGAAATAGGAAAAAGTGAGAATTAAAGTTAAATAAGTAGATAACTAATATAGATAAAGCAAATCCTTACATATAAAAGTAAGAAAGAGCTGCTGGGAGCTGTATATAAAGCAAATCCTTACATATAAAAGCTGGGAGTTGTAAATCACTGTCTATTTCAGTGATTCCCAAAGAGGGTGCCTCCAGCTGTTGCAAAACTACAACTCTCAGCATGCCGCTGTCCGGGCATGCTGGGAGTTGTAGTTTTGCAACAGCTGAAGGCACCCTCTTTGGGAAACACTGGTCTAAGTAGAGGACAGGAGCTTCTTCAGGGTCCTGTACAGAACATGCAATGTACTAAAAATAGTAAAATGAAGCCGCCCTCACCTGGTGTCCAAAGGAGCAGCTAACCCTGGCACAGGTACAGAGTACAGAGCATGTAATACCTCCCTGTACTGTAGGGGGCGCTACCAGACACCAGTCAGTGCATACACTTCAGTAATACAGGTAAAGAGTACAGAACATGTAATACCTCACTGTACTGTAGGGGGCTCTACCAGGCACCAGTCAGTGCATACACTTCAGTGATACAGGTAATGAGTACAGAACATGTAATACCTCCCTGTACTGTAGTGGGCGCTACCAGACATCAGTCAGTACATACACTTCAGTAATACAGGTAAAGAGTACAGAACATGTAATACCTCCCTGTACTGCGGGGGGTGCTACCAGACACCAGTCAGTGCATACACTTCAGTAATACAGGTAAAGAGTACAGAACATGAAATACCTCCCTGTACTGCGGGGGGTGCTACCAGACACCAGTCAGTGCATACACTTCAGTAATACAGGTAAAGAGTACAGAACATGTAATACCTCCCTGTACTGTAGGGGGCGCTACCAGACCCCAGTCAGTACATACACTTTAGGAATACAGGGGTTTTACCAGTGAAATGCCCATTCTGATTGGTCGGTTCTTCGGCCATTGACACATTTCGCAGATTCCGTAGCATTGTATGTTGAGTCCGGTTTCAAGTTACAATGGTCCAGAAAAGACCATTGTATGTTGAAACTATTGTATGTAGAGGCCATTGTAAGTTGAGGGATCACTGTATTGGGTCCATCTATCCTGCTGTAGACCTTGGTTTCGCTCTGTCTGTATAATTTCTTGCTGTTTTTTGTTGTCTTCTTTCCCTGCAGATCCTTTATATGGCCCGAAATCCTAAGGATGTGTTAGTGTCTTATTATCATTTCTACCGTATGGCCATTCTGCACCCAGATCCAGGGACTTTCGAAGACTTTATACAAATGTTCATAGAGGGGGAAGGTACATATAATACTATACTTACAGCGTACCTGTCATTTCAAATCATTTTTTTTACATCCTGCATAATTTTATTGAATTAACCCATTCAAGTGCTGGTGATTTTAGTGCTCTCCCTGCTGTTATTAAGCCTCTGAGAGTTCCCTCCATGGTGCCTGGCTTTTTCTCATTCTCTCAATTTCAGGGAGCGGTTTGCCAAGAATATTCACACCTAGACTTTTGTTACCTTAGTTGTCTGGCCAATCAGAGGATAGCACAACACCTACTTCTCACTGCTATGCTATGGAGACAAATGGACTTCAAAGGTGCGGTGGGTCTTTTGCGGCGCTGACTCGGAACAGGCACATCAGGTGAGTATAAAAGGTTTATTAAAATGCAACGCGTTTCACCGCACATGTGAGGCTTCATCAGGCATCTGACGATGCCTGATGAAGCCGCACATGTGCGGTGAAACGCGTTGCATTTTAATAAACCTTTTATACTCACCTGATGTGCCTGTTCCGAGTCAGCACCTTTGAAGTCCATTTGTCCCTTTCTACTTGGTTGGGAGACTGCAGACCGGGCTCTAACAATCCTTATACGCAGTTCATCGTTGTGTGTGAGCTCACACAACCACCTAGGAGGCTTTAAAATAATCTTTCTACCAATACCTACCCAGTCGGTTTTACGCTATGGAGCGCTCTCTTTTATATTTTTAGACACCGCTATGCTATGACATGGCTGGAGAAAGTGCATTGGATTATAGAGGCTGGCACTGTGCTGGGTACAGTACAGCAAGAAAGAGTTACACTAAGAACTGAACTGCTGCTGAGATGAGCGAGATGCCTAGATTAACCTTTTTAGGGACAGTGATGATCCTCTGGAGGATGAAGACAGGCTCACAGATTGCAAGTGCATAGCCCAGGCTCTCTTTTTCCTCTCTTGCACATAGGAGTGGCTAAGCCTCTCCTCCACTCATTGTGTTCTGTCTTTTATTAAATACAGATTTTTCCTGACAACACGGAGTAAACAGCAGATTGTAAAGTGAGACATCTAGTGGCCAAGACCTAAAGGCTTTATAGTTAAAGGGGTACGCCCGTGGAAAACTTTATTTATTTATTTTTTAAATGAACTGGTCCCAGAAAGTTAAACAGATTTGTAAATCACTTCTATAAAAAAATCTTAATCCTTCCAGTACTTATTAGCGGCTGAATACTACAGAGGAAATGCTTTTCTTTTTGGATTTCTCTTCTGTCACGACCACAGTGCTCTCTGCTGACCTCTGCTGTCCATTTTAGGAACTGTCCAGAGCAGGAGAAAAATCCCCATAGCAAACATATGCTGCTCTGGATAGTTCCTAAAATGGACAGCAGAGGTCAGCAGAGAGCACTGTGGTCAGGACATCAGAGGAACTGCATTTCTTTTTTGGATTTCACTTTAGTATACAGCTCCTAAAAAGTACTGGAAGGATTAAGATTTTTTTTTTAATAGAAGTGATTTACAAATCTGTTTAACTTTCTGGCACCAGTTCATAAAAAATTTTTTAAAAAAAAATAACGTTTTCCACGGGAGTACCCCTTTAACATTTAACAAACTTCATAGAAATGTTTACATCAAGATTTATCATTTGTGAGTGGGAAAGCCAGACCGGACCGCTAAACTCATTCAGACTCCAAATCAGACCACAAAAATTATTCATATCTAAAACTAGCCCCTAAATGAATTCAGAACCTATGCCAGACCCCTAAAAATTTATTCAGACCCCAAATCAAACACTAGAATTATTCAGACACTGTAAATTTATTCTGCCCCCCCCCCCCCCCCCCGCCCCCCCCTATGGTATCAGACGGCAGATCGGAGACTAAAATTAATCAGACCCCTGACCTCAAATTTTTTTTATACTTTAGGCACTACTGTTAAAATTAACAGAATTATTTAGACCCCGCATACACTGCTATATACTACTATACACCGCAGGAGAAATGCTAGCACAGGCTTCCAGTATCCGTATACACTGCTATATACTACTATATACACCGCAGGAGAAATGCTAGCACAGGCTTCCAGTATCCATATACACTGCTATATACTACTATATACACCGCAGGAGAAATGCTGGCACAGGCTTCCAGTATCCATATACACTGCTATATACTAATATATACACCGCAGGAGAAATGCTAGCACAGGCTTCCAGTATCCATATACACTGCTATATACTACTATATACACCGCAGGAGAAATGCTAGCACAGGCTTCCAGTATCCGTATACACTGCTATATACTACTATATACACCGCAGGAGAAATGCTAGCACAGGCTTCCAGTATCCGTATACACTGCTATATACTACTATATACACCGCAGGAGAGATGCTATCACAGGCTTCCAGTATCCGTATACACTGCTATATACTACTATATACACCACAGGAGAAATGCTAGCACAGGCTTCCAGTATCCGTATACACTGCTATATACTACTATATACACCGCAGGAGAAATGCTAGCACAGGCTTCCAGTATCCTTATACACTGCTATATACTTACTATATACACCGCAGGAGAAATGCTAGCACAGGCTTCCAGTATCCGTATACACTGCTATATACTACTATATACACCGCAGGAGAAATGCTATCACAGGCTTCCAGTATCCGTATACACTGCTATATACTACTATATACACCGCAGGAGAAATGCTAGCACAGGCTTCCAGTATCCGTATACACTGCTATATACTACTATATACACCGCAGGAGAAATGCTAGCACAGGCTTCCAGTATCCGTATACACTGCTATATACTACTATATACACCGCAGGAGAAATGCTAGCACAGGCTTCCAGTATCTGTATACACTGCTATATACTACTATATACACCGCAGGAGAAATGCTAGCACAGGCTTCCAGTATCCGTATACACTGCTATATACACCTCAGGAGAAATGCTAGCACAGGCCTCCAGTATCCGTATACACTGCTATATACTACTATATACACCGCAGGAGAAATGCTAGCACAGGCTTCCAGTATCCGTATACACTGCTATATACTACTATACACACCGCAGGAGAAATGCTAGCACAGGCTTCCAGTATCTGTGTACACTGCTATATACTACTATATACACCGCAGGAGAAATGCTAGCACAGGCTTCCAGTATCCGTATACACTGCTATATACACCTCAGGAGAAATGCTAGCACAGGCCTCCAGTATCTGTATACACTGCTATATACTACTATATACACCGCAGGAGAAATGCTAGCACAGGCTTCCAGTATCCGTATACACTGCTATATACTACTATATACACCGCAGGAGAAATGCTAGCACAGGCTTCCAGTATCCGTATACCCTGCTATATACTACTATATACACCGCAGGAGAAATGCTTTTCATTGCAAATGAAAAATGTAAAGACTCAAGGATATTAAAGGTGAGGAGGAAAAAATGAAAACACAATAATGAAAAATCTCTACGTCCTTAAGGGGTTAATTAGATCCAGTCCAGATGCTCATGTGTCTTCTCATGATGCAAAAAGGAGCTGCAGCATAATGGTTACCGTATTTTTCGCCATATAAGGATGAAAATCTAGAAAAAAAGATTCTGAGCCAGATACAATGTAGAGTATAGGACAGTGATCTTCAACCTGCGGACCTCCAGATGTTGCAAAACTACAACTCCCAGCATGCCCGGACAGCAGTTGGCTGTACGGGCATGCCGGGAGTTGTAGTTTTGCAACATCTGGAGGTCCGCAGGTTGAAGATCACTGGTATAGGAGGTAATAGTCACGTGTCCCTGCCGCTCCGGACCATCACCGCTGCTCTGGATGTCGCTCCATCGCTGTCGCCGCGTCCTCGGGGTGTCCCCATCGCTCCGGAACGTCTCTGCTGCCGGCCGGGTATCCTCGCTCTCCGTCGCCGCCATCACGTCGCTACGCACGCCGCTCCTATTGGATGACGGGACGGCGTGCGCAACGACGACAAAGTAGAGCGCCGGCCATGCAGGGGATCCCGCCACGGAGCAGACACCGAGGAGGCAGGTAAGGTCCCTCTCGGTGTCCTGTAAGCTGTTCGGGACGCCGCGATTTCACCGTGGCGGTCCCGAACAGGCCGACTGAGTTTCACTTTCGCTTCAGACGTGACGGTCAGCTTTGATCGCCGCATCTGAAGGGTTAATACAGGGCATCACCGCGATCGGTGATGTCCTGTATTAGCCGCGGGTCCCGAATGTTGATGGCCGTGGGGACTGCCACGATAGGACAGGGTTTTAATGTGCATTCGCCGTATAAGACGCATCAACTCCCCCCCCCCCCCCAGTTTTGCGGAAGAAAAAGTGCGTCTTATACGGCAAAAAATACGGTAAACCTTCTAAGGTTGATAATAGGGAAACAGGACTGTGATCTTCTCTGGTGTAGTGATGACCGAACAGATACCGATGACTGAATGGGCCTGTGCTCTCCCAGCTGCCGAGGAACTATGACCCGAATACACACAAAATCCCTCTATATGGATGTTTTCGTCTTGCTCATACTTTGTCATTGTCCTTTTCTTTGTAGTTGCCTTTGGGTCATGGAGTGATCACGTGAAGGACTGGTGGAAGAGCAGACGACAGAAGGACATTCTCTACCTCTTCTACGAGGACATGTTAGAGGTGGGAAAAGATGGTCCCCACTTGTATAGTCCTGCTTGGTGCAGAGGCCTCTTCTTGTTATATTTGTGTTCTCTGGATTCCTCAGCCAGCTCTGCTCCCCTTAGGTCAAAAATTTTAAGTCTTCACCCACAATTTTGCTCCCCTCCTCCAGTGGTTCAATGAGCATCTGAATTCCTGGAACCAGAGAGATTTTTCCTGGTTCGGCAGGATACACTTACTTAAAATGACCCAAAGCTACTCTATCTAGTTCAAACTATCCCCATCCGCATCCCGTCCTCCTACTGGCGTGCCATGCAGCGGCACTTTAGCGCCTTTGTATGGGCCTCGTGTCATCCTCGGATTCGCCAGGAAACCTTATTTCGTCCCAAGGAGGCTGGGGCCTACCCAATAGAGCATTTTACTGTCTGGCGGCTGTGCATGCTCGTCTTTTGGACTTAATTCTAAAATTTGGGTGCGCATTGCCCGTGATTTTTACCCACACTCCTTGTCGGTGCTGCCCTGGTTGTGGCCCCCGTCCTCTTTCTCGAACCTGTCACTCACATCAGCCCAGACGCTCTCAGCCCAACGCCTTTCTTCCACCCACCACTCTATGGTCGATCCAGCGGGTTCCCTCCGCCCTATTACTGGTCACCTGGATTTCCCGCCCGGACTTGCCTCGAGTGACTTCCTGGGAGGTTCTAAAACGAACCCTCTCTGATTTAAACATGTTCTCGCTTCGGCTGGCCTGAAACCTTTTAACACCTTGTGTCCCGAGGGGGCTCCGCGATAGCAACACTTCTATTAGTCCATTAACCAGAGTCATAAACTACATGGTACCCTGTCTGCTTTGAACATCTCTGTCTCACCCCCCCCTGTCCCCCCACATGCCATTGGTTTCCTTTATCGGCTGTTGGTATCGGGCTCATCCTCTGACCTGCCCCCATTCTGTGCAGCCTGGGAGGAGGAGCTGGGCAAGCAGTTCTCTCCCGTCCAATGGCAGAAATGCTTCTTTCTTATTTCTTACCCATAAGTCCACTATAGCCTGCAAAGCCCAGGAAACCAACTATAAAGTCCTGTCCCGCTGGTATAGGGTCCCTGACCAACTCTGCCGTTGGTATCCGACGGCTCCTGACACCTGCTGGTGCTGCAGCCTTTTTGTTGGCACCATGGCTCACATCTGGTGGGAATGCCCGTCCCTTCGACCCTTTTTTTTGGGCCACTGTCTGAGATACCATCCACTCTGTGACGGGTACTACGGTTCCCATCTCCCCCAAAGCGGCTCTGCTATACATGTTCGATATGTCCCCTGTCACCTATAAGAAGTCGTTGATCATTTGCTGCAGGCGGCCAAGATGGTTATTCCACGGAAATGGAAATCTCCAGACCCTCCCTTCATTGAGGAATGGCTGGCTGAGATTGGTCATGTACAAGGTATAGGTGACCTGATCGCGCTGCCCCCTGCAGAACCTGACCGTTATAATAGGACTTGGTTTGATTGGCAGTTGTTCCAGTCCTTTTCTAGCTTTTCGCAACCTTTCCTATCCTGGGAACCCTGTGGGACCTTGACCCTTCCCCGTTCCGGTGTCTTTTGTCTTGTCCCTCTTTGTTGTTTGCCTTCTGTTTGTTCTGTTGTCCTCTCTCTCTCCCGATTATAGCGGGTGCGTTCTTTTAGCCTCCTTCTGACGCTCCCGGCCTCTTTCCTAGTCGGCTTGGCTTCATGACTAGTTACCTGGTTCTCTGTTTTGACTTATTACTGTATATGTTTTCCTTACTTATTGTTCCTTCGATAGCTGCGTGCTGTCCACCTGTTGTGCTTATCGTTTGCCATGATTTGTTTTGTCTTATTCTTAAAACTCAATAAAACTTTAAATAAAAAATAAAAAATTTTCATCAAAAATATAAAAGGCAAATTACATAGTCTTCTATGAAAGAAATGATGGTGGTATCTTATGTAATCTCACAGACACACCAAAGAAATCCAAAATTGGGTCATGTGACCTTGCCTTAGAAACACCCAGGTTGGCTTTGAATAAACTTCTCCCCTCTTGCAGTCTGGTTCATGGGATTGTCTTCTTGGCCACTATGGGACATTAATGTTCAGCCAATAATTTCTGTGCCCCCTCTCTCCCCCTGAGGATTGGAAGAGTTGTTGAGGGGGCTTTCTAAACTTCTCTTTGTGCAGGACCCAAAATGTGAACTCAGGAAGGTGACGAAGTTCATAGGGAAGGATCTATCTGAGGACATTTTGGAGACGATCCATCAGCGAACAACCTTTAAGAACATGAAAGAAAACCAAATGGCCAACTACAGCACCATCCCCACTTCCATCATGGACCACTCCATCTCACCCTTCATGAGGAAAGGTACTGTGCACTTCTGAGAACGATGGCTACTTATATTGTGGTATTTATGGCCCCTGAACCCTGTATTTCTGTCTTTCTAGGCATTTGTGGTGACTGGAAGAACCATCTCACGGTGGCTCAAAGTGAATTACTAGATGAATATTATAAGATGGAGATGTCTGACACCGACCTGACCTTCCGCTTCGACAACTGAGAAGACAACCTGCAAACTCCCTCCTCCGTCTCCACCCACATTGTACAGGGATGGAGATATATATACAGTGATCCCTCAACTTACAATGGCCTCAACATACAACAGTTTCAGCATACAATGGTCTTTTCTGGTCTTTTCTGGACCATTGTAACTTGGAACCAGACTCAAAATACAATGCTATGGAATCTGCGAAACGTGTCAATGGCTGGAAGAACCGACCAATCAGAATGGATATTTCACTCTTAAAACCCCTGTATTACTGAAGTGTATGCACTGACTGGTGTCTGATAGCGCCCCCTACAGTACAGGGAGGTATTACATGTTCTGTACTCTTTACCTGTATTACTGAAGTGCATGCACTGACTTGTGTCTGGTAGCGCCCCCTACAGTACAGGGAGGTATTACATGTTCTGTACTCTTTACCTGTATTACTGAAGTGTATGCACTGACTGGTGCCTGGTAGCGCCCCCTACAGTACAGGGAGGTATTACATGTTCTGTACTCTTTACCTGTATTACTGAAGTGTATGCACTGACTGGTGTCTGGTAGCACCCCCTACAGTACAGGGAGGTATTACATGTTCTGTACTCTTTACCTGTATTACTGAAGTGTATGCACTGACTGGTGTCTGATAGCGCCCCCTACAGTACAGGGAGGTATTACATGTTCTGTACTCTTTACCTGTATTACTGAAGTGTATGCACTGACTGGTGTCTGGTAGCACCCCCTACAGTACAAGGAGGTATTACATGTTCTGTACTCTTTACCTGTATTACTGAAGTGTATGCACTGACTGGTGTCTGGTAGCGCCCCCTACAGTACAGGGAGGTATTACATGTTCTGTACTCTTTACCTGTATCACTGAAGTGTATGCACTGACTGGTGTCTGGTAGCGCCCCCTACAGTGTAGAGAGGTATTACATGTTCTGTACTCTTTACCTGTATTACTGAAGTGTATGCACTGACTGGTGTCTGGTAGCGCCCCCTACAGTACAGGGAGGTATTACATGTTCTGTACTATTTACCTGTATTACTGAAGTGTATGCACTGACTGGTGTCTGGTAGCACCCCCTACAGTACAGGGAGGTATTACATGTTCTGTACTATTTACCTGTATTACTGAAGTGTATGCACTGACTGGTGTCTGGTAGCGCCCTCTACAGTACAGGGAAGTATTACATGTTCTGTACTCTTTACCTGTATTACTGAAGTGCATGCACTGACTGGTGTCTGGTAGCACCCCCTACAGTAGAGGGAGGTATTACATGTTCTGTACTCTTTACCTGTATTACTGAAGTGTATGCACTGACTGGTGTATTGTAGCGCCTCCTACAGTACAGGGAGGTATTACATGTTCTGTACTCTTTACCTGTGCCAGGGTTAGCTGCTCCTTTAGACACCAGGTCAGGGCGACTCCATTTTCCTTTTTTAGGACATTGCGTGTTCTGTACAGGACCATGAAGAAGCTTCTGTCCGCTACATAGACCAGTATTTCCCAAGCAGGGAGCCTCCAGCTGTTGCAAAACTACAACGCCCAGCATGTCTGGACAGCAGAAGGCTGTCCGGGCATGCTGGGAGTTGTAGTTTTGCAACATCTGGAGGCACCCTGGTTGGGAAACACTGAAATAGACAGTGATTACAGCTCCCAGCAGATCTTTATTACTTTTATATGTAAGGATTTGCTTTATCTATATTAGTTATCTACTTATTTTTCTTTAATCCTCACTTTTTCCTATTTTTTGGATGACATTTTGGTGGCTTCAGAACCAATTACCAGGTTTCCATAGAGTTCTGGTCTCAACATACAATGGTCGTCCTGGAACCAATTATTATTGTAACTTGAGGGACCGCTGTATTGCACTTACAGTATTGGTGCTGCACACAAGCTTTTATAAGATTTTCATTAGTATATTGTTTCTTCAATGAAATAAAATGATGAAATAATTTGTAACCATAGAAGAATCATTTCCTCTTTTTTGGAGAAAATGGCAGCCATGGCCTAATAGAGAGAGACATTTCTAGCTTGGAAGAGGGGTCCCTGGGGGATTTGAGGGTTTGTGCACCCAAAGATCCATATCCTAGTTTATGCACAGTCCACTATATGGCAGCATTTACATGACCTACAATCAGCCCCATCCAGATAAGGAATTAAATAACAATACTGTCTCTGCATACACCAGGTTACAATGTCGATGGGCTGAAGAAAGACCTAACGCCATCGAGTCAATCGCAGCTGATCAAGAGGAAAGCAGAACTGGTATATCTAACCCTTTATGTGTGAAAATGGCTGAGTCCACACTGGGGGCATACAAATACAGCTGCACAGTCCTCTCTATCCCCTCCCTGCAATTATCTCTATGATCATATAGAGAACTGTGTGGTCATACAGTTACAGGTGCACAGTCCTCTCTATTCCCTCCCTGCACTCATCTCTATGATCATATAGAGAACTGTGTGGTCATACAGTTACAGGTGCACAGTCCTCTCTATCCCCTCCCTGCACTCATCTCTATGATCATATAGAGAACTGTGTGGTCATACAGTTACAGCTGCACAGTCCTCTCTATCCCCTCCCTGTACTCATCTCTATGATTATAGAGAGAACTGTGTGGTCATACAGTTACAGGTGCACAGTCCTCTCTATTCCCTCCCTGCACTAATCTCTATGATCATATAGAGAAATGTGTGGTCATACAATTACAGGTGCACAGTCCTCTCTATCCCCTCCCTGCACTAATCTCTATGATCATATAGAGAACTGTGTGGTCATACAGTTACAGGTGCACAGTCCTCTCTATCCCCTCCCTGCAATTATCTCTATGATCATATAGAGAACTGTGTGGTCATACAGTTACAGGTGCACAGTCCTCTCTATCCCCTCCCTGCAATTATCTCTATGATCATATAGAGAACAGTGTGGCCATACAGTTACAGGTGCACAGTCCTCTCTACCCCCTCCCTGCAATTATCTCTATGATCATATAGAGAACTGTGTGGTCATACAGTTACAGGTGCACAGTCCTCTCTATCCCCTCCCTGCAATTATCTCTATGATCATATAGAGAACAGTGTGGCCATACAGTTACAGGTGCACAGTCCTCTCTACCCCCTCCCTGCAATTATCTCTATGATCATATAGAGAACTGTGTGATCATACAGTTACAGCTGCACAGTCCTCTCTATCCCCTCCCTGCACTCTTCTCTTCAAACTACACTGTGGATTGACCGGGGAGCAGAGATAGTGCTCAGACAAGACACACTGACAATGGTATTTTTATAGAGCTGAAGTTGAGTAATTGGTTGGTTGTGTAAAGGAGTCGTATGAAGCCAACGCTGTCCAAACACTGACCAGAAGAGGCCCCTGTAAAGTTACCAGTAACCTGAGAGTCCTGGCACAAGACGGGAAGGCTCAAGCCACAGTGCCCCCTAATGTGAACTGTAACCATCAGGCTTGTGTGCCCTGTGTAAGAGTTGTAAGAACTAAGTGTAATGGGCTTCTGTACTGGCAGCAGAAAGAGAAGTTAATTTAGGAAATGTTCGGAGAGCTGGGGGAGGAGCGGACGCATGGATCTACGGGGGCGCAAAAAACCACCTCACAGCGGCGCAGGGGGGAATGGAAGCCTGCGTGCACACTGCGCACACAGCCTCCCCCTCCCAACTGCGTCCCCTGCGTCCCCCTCCCCTTCTACCTTGCGGTGCAGTGGGCCGAAAATGGGTCCCTGGGGCGGAACGATCTTCACCTGCGCCGGACTCCCGTGCCTGCCGTGGACCTGCAAGCTGCGCGGACCGGCTTGCTTAAGGTATTGTACCCTTTCCACCCCTCTGTTACCCCTTCTCAACCCTGTCCACCCTCCTGTCACCCATGTTCACCCTCATCCACCCTCCTGTCACCCCTGTCCACCACCCTCCTGTCACCCCTTTCACTCCCGTTCACCCCCCACCACCCATGTCCACCCCCGTCCACCCTCCTGTCACCCCCGTCCACCCTTCTGTCATCCCTCTGTCACCCATGTCCACTCCTCTACACCTCTCTGTCCACTCCTCTACACCCCTGTCACCCATGTACGCTCCTCTGTACCCCTCTGTCTGCTCCTCTACACCTCTCTGTCCACTCCTCTACACCCCTGTCACCCATGTACACTCCTCTACACCCCTCTGTCCACTCCTCTACACCCCTGTCACCCATGTACGCTCCTCTGTACCCCTCTGTCTGCTCCTCTACACCCCTCTGTCCACTCCTCTACACCCCTGTCACCCATGTACACTCCTCTACACCCCTGTCCACTCCTCTACACCCCTGTCACCCATGTACACTCCTCTACACCCCTGTCCACTCCTCTGCACCCCTCTGTCTGCTCCTCTACACCCCTGTCACCCATGTACACTCCTCTACACCCCTGTCACCCATGTCCACTCCTCTACATCCCTCTGTCCACTCCTCTACACCCCTCTGTCCACTCCTCTACACCCCTCTGTCTCCTCCTCTACACCCCTCTGTACACTCCTCTACACCCCTCTGTACACTCCTCTACACCCCTGTCACCCATGTACACTCCTCTACACCCCTGTCACCCATGTACACTCCTCTACACCCCTCTGTCTGCTCCTCTACACCCCTGTCACCCATGTACACTCCTCTACACCCCTCTGTACGCTCCTCTACACTCCTGTCACCCATGTACGCTCCTCTGCACCCCTCTGTCTGCTCCTCTACACCCCTCTGTCCACTCCTCTACACCTCTGTCACCCATGTACGCTCCTGTACACCCCTCTGTACGCTCCTCTACACCCCTCTGTCACCCATTTAAAAAAAAAGTTCGGCACCTAATAGATTTGTTTTGCAGGTTTAACGGTGAAGAATTGTGTGTGGAAGAAATCGTGATGATGGCCCAGACCAGATGGAGAAGAGAAGGCAACGATGCAAATTAGAGAAGACGTCATTGGTGAGTTGCTGTATAAAGCAGCACTTTAAACTACATACCCACTGATAAATAGATATAGTGCATTGCGTTTTTTACCATTCCCCCCCCCCCCTTTTTTTTTTTGCTCGTCAACCTCTGTAGCGGTGTCCCGCGGAATTTTTTTTTTTCGAGGTGTGCCCCGACCCGAAAAAGGTTGGGAAACACTGCACTAGATTACACTGGACTGACGGGGGCAGCAATTACACTAGACGCATGTGTACTGACCGGGGGACAGAGTTAACCCTAGACTGTAACTCTAAGGATTTCGTGCTATTGTAAACCTGACATGTTTTGTCGTTTTGTGCACCAGATTCTGTCGCATTGCGCCAAAAATTATGTCTGCGCCAGATTTTGTGCCAGAAATGAAAAAACCCCGACTAACTCTCCATTTTGCTAAGAACCCCCCCCCCCCCAAAAAAGGGGGCGTGGCCATCAGGGAATGGGCGTGGTCTCCAAAAAGGGGCGTGTGTTACGCCGAGCGCTCCGGGTCCCCGTTCCTCCCCGGAGCGCTCGCCTCATCCTCGTTGCTGCAGCGCCCCGGTCAGATCTCCTGACCGGGTGCACTGCGGTACCGCCTCCAGCCGGGATGCGATTCGCGATGCGGGTGGCGCCCGCTCGCGATGCGCACCCCGGTCCCCGTACCTGACTCGCTCTCCGTCGGTCCTGTCCCGGCGCACGCGGCCCCGCTCCCTAGGGCGCGCGCGCGCCGGGTCTCTGCGATTTAAAGGGCCAGTGCACCTATGATGGTGCCTGGTCCAATCTTCCTAATTAGCTTAATTAGTTTCCACCTGTGCACTTCCCTATATCACCTCACTTCCCCTGCACTCCCTTGCCGGATCTTGTTGCACTTGTGCCTAGTGAAAGCGTTCCCTTGTTTGTTCCTAGCCCGTGTTCCTGACCTCCTGCCGTTGCCCCTGACTACGATCCTTGCCGCCTGCCCCCGACCTTCTGCTACGTCCGACCTTGCTTCTGCCTACTCCCTTGTACCTCGCCTATCTTCAGCAGTCAGAGAGGTGAGCCGTTGCTAGTGGATACGACCTGGTCACTACCGCCGCAGCAAGACCATCCCGCTTTGCGGCGGGCTCTGGTGAAAACCAGTAGTAACTTAGAACCGGTCCACTAGCACGGTCCTCGCCATCCCTCTCTGGCACAGAGGATCCACCTCCTGCCAGCCGGCATCGTGACAGTCCTCCCCGGAGCGCTCCAGTAGTGACTTAGAACCGGTCCACTAGCACGGTCCTCGCCATCCCTCTCTGGCACAGAGGATCCACCTCCTGCCAGCCGGCATCGTGACAGTAGATCCGGCCATGGATCCCGCTGAAGTTCCTCTGCCAGTTGTCGCCGACCTCACCACGGTGATTGCCCAGCAAGCCCAACAGATTGCCCAGCAAGCCCAACGGATTGCCCAGCGAAATCACCAGCTGGCATACTTGACCACCGTGACACTGCAACTTCAGTCACAGATACAGCAGCTGCTGCCACAGACACAGCAGCTACAACAACCATCTCCTCCGCCGGCTCCTGCAACTCCTCCGCAGCAACCGGCCGCTCCTAACCCCTGCTTGTCCCTGCCGGACAAATTTGATGGGGACTCTAGACTCTGCCGTGGTCTCCTTTCTGGAAAGGCCTTGTCTGGGGCCACACCACTCTGGGACCGCAATGATCCTGCCACAGCCACAGTCCAGTCCTTCTTCGCTGAGGCCCGTGGTGTCTTCGAGGAGCCTGCCCGAGCCTCTTCTGCCAAGACTGCCCTGCTGAACCTGGCCCAGGGTGTTTCTTCCGTTGGCGAATACGCCATTCAGTTCCGTGCTCTTGCTTCCGAGTTGTCCTGGAATAGTGAGGCTCTCTGCGCGACCTTTAAAAAAGGCCTATCCAGCAACATTAAAGATGTTCTGGCCGCACGAGAAACTCCTGCTAACCTACATGAACTCATTCATCTTGCCACTCGCATTGACATGCGTTTTTCCGGATGGCGTCTGGAGCTCCGCCTGGATATGGACTTTGTTCGCACAAGGCGTTTTTTCTCCCCGGCTCCTCTCTCCTCTGGTCCTCTGCAAACCGTTCCTGTGCCTCCCGCCGTGGAGGCTATGCAAGTTGACCGGTCTCGCTTGACACCTCAAGAGAGGTCACGACGCCGCATGGAGAACCTCTGCCTGTACTATGCCAGTACCGAACACTTCCTGAAGGATTGTCCTATCCGTCCTCCCCGCCTGGAAAGACGTACGCTGACTCCGCACAAAGGTGACACAGTTCTTGATGTCAACTCTGCTTCTCCACGCCTTACTGTGCCTGTGCGGATATCTGCCTCTACCTTCTCCTTCTCTACTATGCTCTTCTTGGATTCCGGATCTGCAGGAAATTTTTTTTTGGCCTCTCTTATCAACAGGTTCAACGTCCCTGTGACCAGTCTCGCCAGACCCCTCTACAGCAATTGTGTTAACAATGAAAGTTTGGACTGTGCCGTGCGTTACCGCACGGAACCCCTCCTAATGTGCATCGGACCTCTTCACGAAAGAGTTGAGTTTTTGTTCCTCAGGTTCTTTGGACCCAAGAAGAGGGGGAGACCCAAGGGGGGGGGTACTGTTACGCCGAGCGCTCCGGGTCCCCGTTCCTCCCCGGAGCGCTCGCCTCATCCTCGTTGCTGCAGCGCCCCGGTCAGATCTCCTGACCGGGTGCACTGCGGTACCGCCTCCAGCCGGGATGCGATTCGCGATGCGGGTGGCGCCCGCTCGCGATGCGCACCCCGGTCCCCGTACCTGACTCGCTCTCCGTCGGTCCTGTCCCGGCGCGCGCGGCCCCGCTCCCTAGGGCGCGCGCGCGCCGGGTCTCTGCGATTTAAAGGGCCAGTGCACCTATGATGGTGCCTGGTCCAATCTTCCTAATTAGCTTAATTAGTTTCCACCTGTGCACTTCCCTATATCACCTCACTTCCCCTGCACTCCCTTGCCGGATCTTGTTGCACTTGTGCCTAGTGAAAGCGTTCCCTTGTTTGTTCCTAGCCCGTGTTCCTGACCTCCTGCCGTTGCCCCTGACTACGATCCTTGCCGCCTGCCCCCGACCTTCTGCTACGTCCGACCTTGCTTCTGCCTACTCCCTTGTACCTCGCCTATCTTCAGCAGTCAGAGAGGTTGAGCCGTTGCTAGTGGATACGACCTGGTCACTACCGCCGCAGCAAGACCATCCCGCTTTGCGGCGGGCTCTGGTGAAAACCAGTAGTGACTTAGAACCGGTCCACTAGCACGGTCCTCGCCATCCCTCTCTGGCACAGAGGATCCACCTCCTGCCAGCCGGCATCGTGACAGCGTGTTCCCGTCATTTTCACAAAAAAACTACATATTTACTAAGGTTTCCACATAAAATGTGGTGGATTTGAGCTGAGGAAAAACCCGACAGATCAGAGCGGGTGGAAAAAAAGCTAAATGTAGGGAAAGTGGAAAATGTAGGGAAACCTTAGTAAATACCGGGGAAAATAAATAAAATGTAGGGAATTAAAACCCACAAAGAAACCTACACAACACTCTTAGTAAATAAGGGCCAAAAGTTGTTATTATTCTCATTATTATCAAAAAGCAGGTGTAGCGCTCCAGCTCATCTCCGCGTCCGGCCGATGCACCAGATGGTGTGGACTTCACTTTATTGCATAATACACAAGACAGTGGTCTCCAACCTGCGGACCTCCAGATGTTGCAAAACTACAACTCCCAGCATGCCCGGACAGCCGTTGGCTGTCCGGGCATGCTGGGAGTTGTAGTTTTGCAACATCTGGAGGTCCGCAGGTTGGAGACCACTGACACAAGAGATGGAAAGGTGACGCGTTTCAGTCCAATCACCGGGCCTTACTCATACAGTGCGTCAGGCAGAAATGCGTCACCTTTCCACGTCCTGTGTATTGTATTATGTAATAAAGTATTGTGTTCTGAAGAGTCGCGCCGTGCTGGGGATCTGCTTCGAGGTTACATTATTATTACAGCGCACGAGTTACACTTTGTTATCATTTTCTTTCACTGATCCTGAGTTCTTACATTTCTTCTGTTCTAGTCACATCCAGAGCTGCCATCTCCGTTTTGTTCTGATCTCACATCCTATTGTGATGTCCCAGTACAGGATATCATCCTACAGTCCTATCAGGTTGAGTCTCTGCACGTCCCCAGGACTCACCTGCAGTGTCCCCCATAATGTAAATTAGTTGTACATTGAATGTAAAGGACCTTTGATTTGGTCACATGGTTTTTGATCACATGATAATGGTTGTCACATGTTAAAGTCACATGTTTTGTTACCCAGAGAGCACCAGGTGACCAGGTGACCCGCAGTTGGCCTATGGGCTCCTTGCTCCGCCCCCTTTATAAGAGGGGGAGGTTCTACAATCTCTGTCTTAGATCCTGAGGTCCAGTCCAGACGTCTCAGGGTCAGTGTCCAGCACATCTGGAGGCCTCAACCTAAATTACAGCCACAAGTCAGTAAGTCGTCATCTCTGTCTGCTGTCACCATCTTCAGTCAAGTCTATTATAGTCAGCGTGGCTGCGCTAAAGTCTGTCAAAGTCACTACAAGTCCCAGCAAGCTGTGAGGTCCCCTGTGTTACTGGTCACCTCTCTGGGATCCTGGCCGAGCTGTAAAGACTGTTACCATCTGTCTACCTCAGTAAAGCTACCATTAACCCTAACCTGGCCTTGGACTATTATTTGCAATGCTTAACTAGGACTAGAGGTGCCACCGTTCGGGTGGTTCTCGGTTAAAAGGGATTAACACCATTTGCCCCTGGGCTACAACATCTGCCCCATCCACCGCCCTGTGGGGCACCACATCCTATAAAGGCTCCCCACCTGGCCCCCCATCTCTGAGGCTCACAGACCTACAGACATGGTTGACCGACCTCCAATAAAAGTGGTGAGTGGGATGCCCATCCTGGGAGCCTTCGCAGAAAATTGGGAGAATGTTCAACGTTTCCAGGCAAAAGATGGGGACCTGCTGATAGTTACCTTCCCAAAATCTGGTAAGACCATTAAATGTACCCACATAAAACATGAAATACCAAGGGGATCATCATGGTTTGGAGGCTGACCATATTCTGGTGTTCTCCACATTGACATGAATCTAACTAAAGACATAGAAGGCCATTTTGGAGACTGAAGAGAACGGCCTTGGGTCACCGGTCACCCACCTGCATATAATTCCACACCAGCATTTTGTATTCTTTATTTTTCTTCTCTCCATGGGTGTAAAGCTTGTGGATGTTATCACCATTGTCATGTCCTTACAAGAGGATCTCTTTTTGACGGATGGATACTTATTATTTTAGTACTAATAATGCAGGTATCATCTCATTGTATCCATGAGTGAGTTGTAAATCCGGTACCTCAACGCCTTTATCTCCAGTCGTCATTTACTCCGAGGACCTCCATGGTAATGAATGTCTCCTCTTAACAGGTACCACTTGGATGAGCGAGATTTTGGACCTAATGATACATAATGGGGATGTTACAAAAACCCAACGGGGTGCCATATTTGAGCGGGTGCCCTTTCTGGAGTACGCGGCGCCTGATATGCCATCAGGTGAGTGAAGCCGATGAAGTTATTACCCAATGTTTTATGGGATTCAATCACTTTACAAACGACTCGATGACACCAAGCGTTGGATGCTCCAGTCTACGTCTTATGTTATAGAAAAGATTCTGGCATGTGTAAGTCCAAATTGTCACCTCCCCCTTAGGAACTCAGATCCCATTTGGAGACCCCTTAACCTGAATGGATTGCTGGTTTTTAATATTTTGGACTTTTTTGTAATTTTGACATTTAATAAAGATATTTTTTAGCTACTTTTAGTGGATATTTGTGGTAAAGTTTAGCTAAAGTGGATGTGGTAGTCCAGATTCTGTCAGTGATTGGGTCCCATTCCATATTCCCGTCAGTTGACCAGTACCAGTACATCATGGGTCGGAAAAGGGTCAATGACGTTGGTCGCCTCTCCTGCACGCACTCTCGTTCAGCCATGTCCTTTTTATATACGAGGGGGGGGGGGGAGGCCCAAAGTTGAGCACAATACTCCGTATGTGGTCTGACTAATGACTTATGTCCTTGTCACATGACTCTCTTAATACATCCCATGACTTTATTAGCCTTGGCAGCCATTGCCTTGCACTGGGCACTAAAGTTGATCTTACTGGCCACCAGTCCCCCAAGTCCTTTTCGTTAGTAGTTTTACCCAATGGTGGATGACGTGTGCGGTAGCGTGCTTCATTCCCAGACTCTATGGCCAATATAACTCATTGCAGGTGATAGGGTACATAGACTATAATGGGGCCAGTCTCCTGCAATAGTCACCAGGTCAGGGAGCGAAGTATTCTACCGCACACGTCTATTTGTAGAGATTGGTGCGTAAAGTTTTGTCGTGTCAATAGTTGTTTTTTTAAATGACAGTAATGCTTTAAATAAGAGTTAGTTATAGGGCTTGGCCTTTTTTTTAGTTATACACCTGAGTCTATTATCAGTGATACTGTCTGTCGGGTAGGTGTATCTAAGGTGGGTAGGTGTGTGATGAGTGAAACCTCCGGAGCACATATCACCTACTTCATGGAAATAAAACTTATAGATAAGGTTTTATAAAATGCTTGGGTGACGCCGGAGGTGACCTGAGGGTGATACGTGCCAATTTTTAACCTGAGGGTGATATGTGCCAATTTGTAACGTCCTATCATTGCCATCAGCTCAGAGCTCGCCCCTGATCCACCTCTTTTGCAATTGTCTCTTTTCTTCTGAATAAAAGCTGGTGTGACGCCTCACTGTGCCAGGCGAAGTCCGTCCTCTGCGCCATTTCTCAGGTAGGTTCTGAAACCTCTTCTGAATCAGGCAGCGTTTGCCCCCCCCCCCCCCCCCCCCCCCCCTGCGAGTACGACCCCCTGAAAAAAATTTTTTTTTTTTTTTTGTTTTTTTCTGGGGGAAAAGGTTTTATTTGATCAATTATTGAAAAATGATTATTAATTATTGGAAAATGTCAATAAAAAAAAAAAAAAAAAAAAAAAAAAAAAAAAAAAAATATATATATATATATATATATATATATATATATATATATCTGTATATCTATATAGTTAAAGTATGACGGCAGCACACCAAAGTAGTGAATCAATAAAGTGTTACTTTATTCCAGGGATATAGAGACAACGTTTCAGCGGTCTCTCACCGCCATTTTCAAGTCTATATATATATATAGATATTTTCATATCTATATATATACACACAGCAGTAGAAGATAGTCCCAGCACTCCAGGAGTAGAAAAAATAAAGTGGCTTTATTCCATTTCACAAATACAGGTGCGTAGCACCTGTATTTGTGAAATGGAATAAAGCCACTTTATTTTTTCTACTCCTGGAGTGCTGGGACTATCTTCTACTGCTGTATCTGGATTGGGGTCTCACACCTGGAAAGTGGATTGGTCGTCGTGGGCCAGATGAATGGCCCCCAAGGACTCCCGATCTGACCCCCTTAGACTTTTTTATCTTTGGGGTCATCTGAAGGCAATTGTCTATGCTGTGAAGATATGAGATGTGCAGCACCGGAAACTATGGATACTGGAAGCCTGTGCTAGCATTTCTCCTGCGGTGTATATAGTAGTATATAGCAGTGTATACAGATACTGGAAGCCTGTGCTAGCATTTTTCCTGCAGTGTATATAGTAGTATATAGCAGTATATACAGATACTGGAAGCCTGTGCTAGCATTTCTCCTGCGGTGTGTATAGTAGTATATAGCAGTGTATATGGATACTGGAAGCCTGTGCTAGCATTTCTCCTGCGGTGTATATAGTAGTATATAGCAGTGTATACAGATACTGGAAGCCTGTGCTAGCATTTCTCCTGCGGTGTATATAGTAGTATATAGCAGTGTATACGGATACTGGAAGCCTGTGCTAGCATTTCTCCTGCGGTGTATATAGTAGTATATAGCAGTGTACACGGATACTGGAGGCCTGTGCTAGCATTTCTCCTGCGGTGTATATAGTAGTATACAGCAGTGTATACGGATACTGGAAGCCTGTGCTAGCATTTCTCCTGCGGTGTATATAGTAGTATATAGCAGTGTATACGGATACTGGAAGCCTGTGCTGGCATTTCTCCTGCGGTGTATATAGTAGTATATAGCAGTGTATACGGATGCTGGAAGCCTGTGCTAGCATTTCTCCTGCGGTGTATATAGTAGTATATAGCAGTGTATACGGATGCTGGAAGCCTGTGCTAGCATTTCTCCTGCAGTGTATATAGTAGTATATAGCAGTGTATACGGATACTGGAAGCCTGTGCTAGCATTTCTCCTGCGGTGTATATAGTAGTATATAGCAGTGTATACAGATACTGGAAGCCTGTGCTAGCATTTCTCCTGCGGTGTATATAGTAGTATAGAGCAGTATATACGGATACTGGAAGCCTGTGCTAGCATTTCTCCTGCGGTGTATATAGTAGTATATAGCAGTGTACACGGATACTGGAGGCCTGTGCTAGCATTTCTCCTGCGGTGTATATAGTAGTATATAGCAGTGTATACGGATACTGGAAGCCTGTGCTAGCATTTCTCCTGCGGTGTCTATAGTAGTATATAGCAGTGTATACAGATACTGGAAGCCTGTGCTAGCATTTCTCCTGTGGTGTATATAGTAGTATATAGCAGTGTATACGGATGCTGGAAGCCTGTGCTAGCATTTCTCCTGCGGTGTATATAGTAGTATATAGCAGTGTATACGGATACTGGAAGCCTGTGCTAGCATTTCTCCTGCGGTGTATATAGTAGTATATAGCAGTATATAGAGAAGAGGGTGGCATTGACAATCCAACACAATGGGCAGCACATTGAACACATTTTATAAGTGGTCAGAAACTTGTAAATAACTCATGAAAGAATAAAGTTACGTTAAAATTAAACACATCATTGTTTTTCTTGTGAAATTCCCAATAAGTTTGATGTGTCACATGACCCTCTTCCTATTGAAAAAACAAAAGTTGGATTCAAAATGGCCGCCATGGTCATCTTGAAATGTTCCCCCCTCACATATACTAATGTGCCACAAGCAGGAAGTTCATATCCCCAACCATTCCCATTTTATTAAGGTGTATCCATAGAAATGGCCACCCTGTGTGTGTATATATATATATATATATATATATATATATATATATATATATATATATATATATATATATGTATATAGGGAGGGAGAGCAGCACACTGAAGTAGTCAAACACAGATAGTGGGTCCGACAGAGTATATACAAGAAGGGTGACTGCAGCGCACCAGCGTATTCAGTTGAAGATGTAGCTTTATTCCATATATACAGTGACTACGTTTAGTCTTGGACTTGATAGTGGTGGAGCGAGAGCGGAGAAACGTAGTCACTGTATATATGGAATAAAGCTACATCTTCAACTGAATACACTGTTGCGCTGCAGTCACCCTTCTTGTATCTAGATATACAGAAACATATATATATATATCGTTTTTTTTTTCATGGTCACTGCTGGAGATGAGCAAACTTACAGTAAATTCGATTCGTCACGAACTTCTCGGCTCGGCAGTTGATGACTTATCCTGCATAAATTAGTTCAGCTTTCAGGTGCTCCCGTGGGCTGGAAAAGGTGGATACATTCCTAGGAAAGAGTCTCCTAGGACTGTATCCACCTTTTCCAGCCCACCGGAGCACCGGAAGGCTGAACTAATTTATGCAGGAAAAGTCATCAACTGCCGAGCCGAGAAGTTCGTGACGAATCGAATTTACTGTAAGTTCGCTCATCTCTAGTCACTGCCTCTGCACTCGCACTTAACCCCCGGACATGATTTATTTATGCAGTTATGGCTTTTGTGGGGACTAGTTATCATGGAATATTATGCGAGATGCTAACACCAGAATCTTCCTTCATTGGCAATTTTGGTGAAAAAAAAAAAAATCTATATGGCAGCAAAAAAAAAAAAAAATCTGGCGCCAAACTTGCCAATTTGGGTGCAAGAAAAACCAAAAGTGGCCCGAAATTGAACTCTCCCATATTTTCATAGCAGCCCAAAAGAGCTCTGTGTGTGATTACTATAGCTGTAACCTCTTTCTTATAGTGGTATTTATTTCTGCTTGTAGCTCCTCTCTCTCTCTCTTGGGCTCCTCGAGGAGCAGGTATGAATAAGCGCCCCCCTCTGGAAGTTGTGGGTGGAATGCCCATCGTGGGGCACTTTGCAGAAAACTGGGAAAATGTTCAGCGTTTCCAAGCTGGAGAAGGGGACCTGCTGATAGACACTTACCCCAAATCCGGTAAGATCCTGGACATCTCTGTACAGTGACCCCCGACCTACGATGGCCCCGACATACCATATATAATATACAGTGACCCCCGACCTATGATGGCCCCGACATACCATATATATACAGTGACCCCCGACCTACGATGGCCCCGACATACCATATATATACAGTGACCCCCCGACCTACGATGGCCCTGACATACCATATATATATACAGTGACCCCCCGACCTACGATGGCCCCAACATACCATATATACAGTGACCCCCGACCTACGATGACCCCAACATACCATATATATATACAGTGACCCCCCCGACCTACGATGGCCCCGACATACCATATATATACAGTGACCCCCGATCTACGATGGCCTCGACATACCATATATATACAGTGACCCCCCCTACCTACGATGGCCCCGACATACCATATATATACAGTGACCCCCCCGACCTACGATGGCCCCTACATACCATATATATACAGTGACCCCCCGACCTACGATGGCCCCGACATACCATATATAATATACAGTGACCCCCGACCTACGATGGCCCCTACATACCATATATATACAGTGACCCCCCCTACCTACGATGGCCCCGACATACCATATATATACAGTGACCCCCCGACCTACGATGGCCCCGACATACCATATATATATACAGTGACCCCCCGACCTACGATGGCCCCGACATACCATATATATACAGTAACCCCCCGACCTACGATGGCCCCGACATACCATATATATATACAGTGACCCCCCGACCTATGATGGCCCCGAGATACCATATATATACAGTGACCACCCCGACCTACGATGGCCCCTACATACCATATATATACAGTGACCCCCCCTACCTACGATGGCCCCGACATACCATATATATACAGTGACCCCCCCGACCTACGATGGCCCCGACATACCATATATATATACAGTGACCCCCCGACCTATGATGGCCCCGAGATACCATATATATACAGTGACCACCCCGACCTACGATGGCCCCGACATACCATATATATATACAGTGACCCCCCCGATGGCCCCGACATACCATATATATACAGTGACCCCTCGACCTACGATGGCCCCGACATACCATATATATACAGTGACCCCCCGACCTAGGATGGCCCCGACATACGATCATTCCAGCATACGATCACTCTCAGAGACCATCACATGGTGAAGGCAGCATCAATATACGATGCTTTTGTATGTCGGGGCCATCGCATAAACGGCTATCCTCCAGCGCAGACTGCTTCACCTGCCACCGGATAGCCGTTTATGGTGCCCTGTGTGGTCCGCTGACGATCACTTACCTGTCCTCGGGGCTCTGGCGCGTACCCTTCGGGATCCTCTCATCGTCGGCGCTCTCCATCGTCATCATCACGTCGTCCCGTCATCCAATAGGAGCGGCGTGCGTAGCGACGTGATGGCGGCGACGGAGAACGAGGATGCCGGGGGAAGCAGAGGCCTTACCGGAGCGTCGGGGACACCACGGGGACGCGGCGACAGCGATGGACGGCGACATTCAGGGCAGCGGTGACAAGCGGTGACGGTCCGGAGCGGCGGGGACAGGTGAGTATAACCTCCAATACCAGTGGTCTACAACCTGCGGACCTCCAGATTAGAGATGAGCGAACTTACAGTAAATTCGATTCGTCACAAACTTCTCGGCTCGGCGGTTGCTGACTTTTCCTGCATAAATTAGTTCAGCTTTCCGGTGCTCCGGTGGGCTGGAAAAGGTGGATACAGTCCTAGGAAAGAGTCTCCTAGGACTGTATCCACCTTTTCCAGCCCACGGGAGCACCTGAAAGCTGAACTAATTTATGCAGGAAAAGTCATCAACTGCCGAGCCGAGAAGTTTGCGACGAATTGAATTTACTGTAAGTTCGCTCATCTCTACTACAGATGTTGCAAAACTACAACTCCCAGCATGCCCGGACAGCCAACGGCTGTCCGGGCATGCTGGGTGTTGTAGTTTTGCAACATCTGGAGGTCCGCAGGTTGTAGACCACTGTCCTATACTTTACATTGCACGGATCCCTCATCGTATGTTGAGGGACCCCTGTATCCAGTAAACGGGTACATAGCAGGTTGGTCCTCGTATCATGGACTGACAATCTGTATAAAGCATTGATTTCAAGTGTAATAAGCCATAGCTACTGTGACCTTTGCCCTGTGTCGTCGTTTTTTAGGTACCACCTGGATCAGTCAGATTGTGGACTTAATCCTACACCATGAAGACCATAAGAAATCCAATGTTGGCGCCATTTTTGAGCGGGTGCCCTTTCTGGAGTTTGCAGTGCCTGATATGCCCACAGGTAAGTGATGAAGATACAATAGTCCTTGTTTTATCCGTCTTCTTTACCATATATTGTCCATCTTACCCAAAGTGTTGCCTTCTTTTCAGGCACAGAACTCCTTAATACAAGGAAGCCGCCTCGTTTGATCAAGTCCCATTTACCTGTGCACCTCCTGCCGGAAAGCTTCTGGCAAAAGAAATGCAAGGTACCGAAAGTATCATGTGGGCTCTTTATGGACTTGTCCCAACACAGAACCAGGTTTTCCATTTTCTGCTGTCGATTCCGCTCTGCTGTTCTATTGTCACGTAGTCAGTCCCATCTTATGTCCTTTGCATGTGGATCACCTATTGCTCTATGATCAGGTCTCTCATGCTGTAGAGTGTATCATATCTTTCCATATGGCTGGACCTAGATTTCTTTCTGTAGAGCGAGGTATCTGTGCTCCATCTCTATTGCTCTATAACCAGTCCCATTTGCTGTATGTCCTTCACATATGATCCACGTATTACTCTATGATCAAGTTTCTCATGCTTTGCAGCCCTCTATATCTTTCTGTATGGTGATATATAGTTTCTTCTAAGGATTTGTAGGGCCGATACCGATACTCTGTGAAGGTTAGGGCCGATAGCCGATAACTTATACCGATATTTCGATATAAGTTATCGGCTATTTCCCCGGGATCGTCGCTCTCACGTCGCCGCCATCACATCATTACGCGCGCCGCTCCTATTGGATGACAGGACGACGTGATGACGACGATGGAGAGCGCCGACGATGCAGGGGATCCTGAAGAGGACGCGCCGGAGCCCCGAGGACAGGTACGTGACACTCACCGGAGCTCACGGGGCACCATAAACGGCTATCCGGGGGCAGGTGAAGCAGTCTGCGCTGCAGGATATCCGTTTATGCGATGGCCCCGACATACAAAAGCATCGTATGTTGGTGCTGCCTTCACCATGTGAGCAATCGTATGCTGGAATGATCTTATGTCGGGGCCATCGTAGGTCGGGGGGTCACTGTATATAGATCCTTCTCTTGCACTAGGCTCTGCTCTATTATATATATATATATATATATATATATATATATATATATATATATATATATATTTATTTATTTATTTTTTTTCAAAAAATAATTTTATTGAAAATATATGAGAACAAAAACAACCATTGTCAACAGGGCTCAAGGTGAAATGATGCATAGAAATGCAGGTGCATCCCAAATCTTAGTGAGCCAATCAGTACAAACAATTTAGAAAAAACACTGCAAATATCTGCTCTATTTTTATCCTGCTGTAGAGCTTAGTATATCTATGTCCATCTCTATTGTTATATAACTAGCTTCATCTGCTGTATGTCCTTCCCATGTGATTCCCCGCTATTATTCTAGGATCAGGTTTCTCATGCTGGGCAGCACTCTATCTTTCCATATGGCTTTATACAGGTCCGTCTCTTGCACTTTAGCTGATTCGTCTCTTTCTTCAATATCATGTGTTATCATTCTTGCTCTATATTATCATTTTTACTCTATAGTGATCTTTTTACTTGGATTTCCGTCCCTGTGGCACATTCTTCGTGGTTTTTCAGGTCTTTCTATTGCTGTGAAGTTTGATCACTCTCTTCTATCCAATCCAATCCAATCCAATCCATGTATAAAACATTGTCCTGTCTTCTCCCAATAGGTCATTTATGTGGCCCGAAACCCAAAGGATGTTCTAGTGTCATTTTATTATTTCTACCACATGGCCATTGTTCACCCAGATCCAGGAACGTTTGAAGAGTTTCTACAAAAGTTCATAGAGGGAAAAGGTAAATATATGTTCTGTAAACATCATTTGCTGGTTTATATGACCAAATCATTACGAAAAGGTTCTGACATTTTACAGTTGTGGTAATAACAAGAGAACAATCTCTGTCCAGAGGATAAGTTGCCCAGTTGCCCATAGCAACCAATCAGATCGCTTCTTTCATTTTTAACAAGGCCTCTGCAAAGTGAAAGAAACAATCTGATTGGTTGCTATGGGCAACTGGGCTACTTTTCCTCTGCACAGGTTTTGAGAAATCTCCCCCAATGTGATTCTTTACACGTCCTCCTAAAGTCTATGGGGGAGATTTGTCAAAACCTGTGCAGAGGAAGAGTGGTGCAGTTGCCCATAGCAACCAATCAGATTGCTTCTTTCATTTTCCACAGGCCTCTAAAGAGGCCTGTGGAAAATGAAAGAAGCGATCTGATTGGTTGCTATGGGCAACTGCACCACTCTTCCTCTGCACAGGTTTTGATAAATCTCCCCCTATATTTCTTACGACCAGTATATAGCTAATGGGGAGCCATTGCTTATATAGTGCAGTATAGGCTGTTATTAGAGAATAATATAGAGAGGTTTGCATTTTTAGTGCACAATACAAATAGAGCAGGAGGGGAGGGGTATAACTTCTATATACCTTGATCCCATAGATATAGAAGTAGTATACAGATAGAGCTGGAGGGGAGGGGTATAACTTCTATATATCCTGATCCCAGAGAAATAGCAGCAGTATACAGAGAGAGCTAGAGGGGAGGTATATAACCACTATATATCCTGATTCCATAGAGATAGCAGCAGTATACAGATAGAGCTGGAGGTGAGGTGTATAACTACTATATATCCTGATCCCATAGAGATAGCAGCAGTATACAGATAGAGCTGGAGGGGAGGTGTATAACTACTATATATTCTGATCCCATAGAGATAGCAGCAGCAGTATACAGATAGAGCTAAAGGTGAGGTGTACAACTACTATATATACCCTGATCCCATAGAGATAGCAGCAGTATACAGATAGAGCTAGAGGTGAGGTGTACAACTACTATATACCCTGATCCCATAGAGATAGCAGCAGTATACAGATAGAGCTGGAGGGGAGGTGTATAACTACTATATATCCTGATCCCATAGAGATAGCAGCAGCAGTATACAGATAGAGCTAGATGGGAGGTGTATAACTTCTATATATCCTGATCCCAGAGAAATAGCAGCAGCAGTATACAGATAGAGCTATAGGTGAGGTGTACAACTACTATATATCCTGATCCCATAGAGATAGCAGCAGTATACAGATAGAGCTGGAGGGGAGGTGTATAACTACTATATATTCTGATCCCATAGAGATAGCAGCAGCAGTATACAGATAGAGCTAAAGGTGAGGTGTACAACTACTATATATCCTGATCCCATAGAGATAGCAGCAGTATACAGATAGAGCTGGAGGGGAGGTGTATAACTACTATATATACCCTGATCCCATAGAGATAGCAGCAGTATACAGATAGAGCTAGAGGTGAGGTGTACAACTACTATATACCCTGATCCCATAGAGATAGCAGCAGTATACAGATAGAGCTGGAGGGGAGGTGTATAACTACTATATATCCTGATCCCATAGAGATAGCAGCAGCAGTATACAGATAGAGCTAGAGGTGAGGTGTACAACTACTATATATCCTGATCCCATAGAGATAGCAGCAGTATACAGATAGAGCTGGAGGGGAGGTGTATAACTACTATATATCCTGATCCCATAGAGATAGCAGCAGTATACAGATAGAGCTAGATGGGAGGTGTATAACTTCTATATATCCTGATCCCAGAGAAATAGCAGCAGCAGTATACAGATAGAGCTATAGGTGAGGTGTACAACTACTATATATCCTGATCCCATAGAGATAGCAGCAGTATACAGATAGAGCTGGAGGGGAGGTGTATAACTACTATATATCCTGATCCCATAGAGATAGCAGCAGCAGTATACAGATAGAGCTAGAGGTGAGGTGTACAACTACTATATATCCTGATCCCATAGAGATAGCAGCAGTATACAGATAGAGCTGGAGGGGAGGTGTATAACTACTATATATTCTGATCCCAGAGAGATAGCAGCAGCAGTATACAGATAGAGCTAAAGGTGAGGTGTACAACTACTATATATACCCTGATCCCATAGAGATAGCAGCAGTATACAGATAGATCTAGAGGTGAGGTGTACAACTACTATATACCCTGATCCCATAGAGATAGCAGCAGTATACAGATAGAGCTGGAGGGGAGGTGTATAACTACTATATATCCTGATCCCATAGAGATAGCAGCAGTATACAGATAGAGCTAGAGGTGAGGTGTACAACTACTATATATCCTGATCCCATAGAGATAGCAGCAGTATACAGATAGAGCTGGAGGTGAGGTGTATAACTACTATATATCCTGATCCCATAGAGATAGCAGCAGTATACAGATAGAGCTAGATGGGAGGTGTATAACTTCTATATATCCTGATCCCAGAGAAATAGCAGCAGCAGTATACAGATAGAGCTATAGGTGAGGTGTACAACTACTATATATCCTGATCCCATAGAGATAGCAGCAGTATACAGATAGAGCTGGAGGGGAGGTGTATAACTACTATATATCCTGATCCCATAGAGATAGCAGCAGCAGTATACAGATAGAGCTAGAGGTGAGGTGTACAACTACTATATATCCTGATCCCATAGAGATAGCAGCAGTATACAGATAGAGCTGGAGGGGAGGTGTATAACTACTATATATTCTGATCCCATAGAGATAGCAGCAGCAGTATACAGATAGAGCTAAAGGTGAGGTATACAACTACTATATATACCCTGATCCCATAGAGATAGCAGCAGTATACAGATAGAGCTAGAGGTGAGGTGTACAACTACTATATACCCTGATCCCATAGAGATAGCAGCAGTATACAGATAGAGCTGGAGGGGAGGTGTATAACTACTATATATCCTGATCCCATAGAGATAGCAGCAGCAGTATACAGATAGAGCTAGAGGTGAGGTGTACAACTACTATATATCCTGATCCCATAGAGATAGCAGCAGTATACAGATAGAGCTAGAGGTGAGGTGTATAACTACTATATATCCTGATCCCATAGAGATAGCAGCAGTATACAGATAGAGCTAGATGGGAGGTGTATAACTACTATATATCCTGATCCTAGAGAGATAGCAGCAGTATACAGATAGAGCTGGAGGTGAGGTGTATAACTACTATATATCCTGATCCTAGAGAGATAGCAGCAGTATACAGATAGAGCTGGAGGGGAGGTGTATAACTACTATATATAGTGATCCCATAGAGATAGCAGCAGTATACAGATAGAGCTGGAGGGGAGGTGTATAACTACTATATACCCTGATCCCATAGAGATAGCAGTAGTATACAGATCCAGTTATAGTAATGAAACGTATGGGCTCTGCAGTACTAGTGATAGTGTGAATGATTTGGGGGGGAAACCATTTCTCAGGATATCTCACTCCTTTAGTTAACTGGATGTCTGTCTTGTACCTATGTAAGTGAGGCGTTGGGGTCCAACAGCTGCCTAAGCATCACGCCTGCCCCCCCCCCCAATATGTTTTGGATGGGGGAGCTGGTGTCTTTAATAAGTGGAGTTCTCCTTTAACTAAAATAATGGGTAAGATGAAAGGTAGTGACCCATGTCTGCCGGATAACAATGTGCCCTCTATATAGTGTCGTATGGATCGTGGGGCGATCACGTGAAGGATTGGTGGAAGATTAGACGACAGAGAGACGTCCTCTACCTCTTCTACGAGGACATGTTAGAGGTGACAATACTTTTCACATACCACTATTTTTATAACTGTGTCCGAATGGTCTTCTACCCGCTCTAGTGTGACAGCATGTGCACTGCCCACCATGGAGGCCATCTCCAAATTGTGTCTGAACTCTAACATACTGAATGCCATACAGGGGTCCCTCAACATATGATGGTAATCCCTTCCAAATGGACCATCGTTTGTTGAAACCATCGCATGTTGAGGGATCCGTGCAATGTAAAGTATAGGACAGTGGTCTACAACCTGCGGACCTCCAGATGTTGTAAAACTACAACACCCAGCATGCCCGGACAGCCAACGGCTGTCCGGTCATGCTGGGTGTTGTAGTTTTGCAACATCTGGAGGTCCGCAGGTTGTAGACCACTGGTATTGGAGGTTATACTCACCTGTCCCCGCCGCTCCGGACCGTCACCGCTGCCCTGGATGTCTCCGTCCATCGCTGTTGCTGCGTCCCCGAGGTGTCCCCGACGCTCCAGCAAGACCTCTGCTTCCCCGGGATCCTCGCTCTCCGTCGCCGCCATCACGTCACTACACACTCCGCTCCTATTGGATGAAGGGACGGCGTGCGCTGTGACGTGATGACGACGATGGAGAGCGCCGACGATGCAGGGGATCCTGAAGAGGACGCGCCAGAGCGCCGAGGACAGGTAAGTGATCGTCAGCGGAGCACACGGGGCACCGTAAACGGCTATCCGGGGGCAGCTGAAGCAGTCTGCGCTGCCGGATAGCCGTTTATGCGATGGCCCCGACATACAAAAGCATCATATGTTGAAATGATCGTATGTTGGGGCCATCGTAGGTCGATGGGTCACTGTATTATTAAAAGGGGTACTCCACCCCTAGACATCCAAAGGATAGGGGATAAGATGTCTGATCGCAGGGGGTCCATCCGCTGAGGACCCCCACCATCTTGACTGCCCCCCCCCCCCCCCCAAGATATCCGGTGTATGGAGCAAACTTCGCTTCGTGCCGGATGACTGGCAATGCGGAGGCTCGTGACGTCACGGCCACGACCCCTCAATGCAGGTCAATGGTCCCTCCCATAGACTTGCACTGAAGGGGCGTGGCCGTGATGTCACAAGCCTCCGGCACTACACCCGATCCTCTAAACAAACGCTGGGGTGCGGCAGGGAGATCGCAGAGGTCCCCAGTGGCCGGACCCCCCGCGATCAAACATCTTATCCCCTATCCTTTGGTCAGGGGATAAGATGTCTTGGGGCCGGAGTACCCCTTTAAGGTCCTTGTCCTTGCATGATATTTAAAAGTTGTTCTAAATCGATATTTAGGACCCAAAGCGTGAGATCAGAAAAGTGATGAAGTTCTTAGGTAAGGACCCATCTGAAGATATTGTAGAGAAGATTCACCAATGCACAACCTTCAAGGCCATGAAAGACGATCATACGGCCAACTACAGCACCATCCCCCCTTCTGTCATGGACCACTCCATCTCACCCTTCATGAGGAAAGGTACGAATGATGACCACCATAGTAACATTCGAGGGACAATAATAGGGAGGGATAAAACATGTGGCCCCCACATACATACAGTACATATTATACATCGAGCTACGGCTTCTCAGCTCAGCTTTAACTTTAACCCCTTAAGGACCGGGGGTTTTCCCGTTTTTGCATTTTCGTTTTTTGCTCCTTGCCTTTAAAAAATCATAACTCTTTCAAATTTGCACCTAAAAATCCATATGATGGCTTATTTTTTGCGCCACCAATTCTACTTTGTAATGACGTCAGTCATTTTGCCCAAAAATCTACGGTGAAGCGGGGAAAAAATCATTGTGGGACAAAATTGAAAAAAAAACGGTTTTGTAACTTTTGGGGGCTTCCGTTTCTACGTAGTACATTTTTCGGTAAAAATGACACCTGATATGTATTCTGTAGGTCCATACGATTAAAATGATACCCTACTTATATAGGTTTGTTTCACGATTCGGCTAGCTGGAGGTGGATCCTCTGTGCCAGAGAGGGATTGGCGTGGACCGTGCTAGTGGACCGGTTCTAAGTTGCTACTGGTATTCACCAGAGCCCGCCGCAAAGCGGGATGGTCTTACAGCGGCGGTAGCAACCAGGTCGTATCCACCGGTAATGGCTCAACCTCTCTGACTGCTGAAGATAAGCGCGGTACAAGGGAGTAGACAAGAGCAAGGTCAGACGTAGCAGAAGGTCGGGGCAGGCAGCAAGGATCGTAGTCAGGGGCAACGGCAGGAGGTCTGGAACACAGGCTAGGAACACACAAGGAAACGCTTTCACTGGCACAATGGCAACAGGGAGTGCAGGGGAAGTGAAGGGGAAGTGAGGTATAAGTAGGGAGTGCATAGGTGATAACACTGATTAGGCCTGCTGCGCCAATCAGTGGCGTAGTGGCCCTTTAAATTGCAGAGACCCGGCGCGCGCGCGCCCTAAGGAGCGGGGCCGCGCGTGCCGGGACAACACAGATGGGGAACGGGTCAGGTACGGGAGCCGGGATGCGCATCGCGAGCGGGCGCCTCTCGCGTCGCGAATCGCATCCCGGCTGGGAGTGATATTGCAGCGCACCTGGTAAGCAGGTCTGACCGGGGCGCTGCGAATGAGAGGATGCTGCGAGCGCTCCGGGGAGGAACGGGGACCCGGAGAGCTCGGCTTAACAGTTTGATTTTGTCGGACTTCTGGAAAAAATCATAACTACATGCAGGAAAATTAATACGTTAAAAATTATCATCTTCTGACCCCTATAACTTTTTTATTTTTCCGTGGATGGGGCGATATGAGGGCTCATTTTTTGCGCCATGATCTGAAGTTTTTAACGGTACCATTTTTGCATTGATAGGACTTATTGATCATTTTTAAATGATATAAAAAGTGACCAAAAATGCACTATTTTGGACTTTGGAATTTTTTTGCGCGCACGCCATTGACCGAGCGGTTTAATTAATGATATAATTTTATAATTCGGACATTTCCGCACGCGGTGATACCACATATGTTTATTTTTATTTTTATTTACACTGTGTTTTTTTTTTTATTGGAAAAGGGGGGTGATTCAAACTTTTAATAGGGGAGGAGTTAAATGATCTTTATTCACTTTTTTTTCCACTTTTTTTTTGCAGTGTTATAGGTCCCATAGGGACCTATAACACTGCACACACTGATCTCTTATACTGATCATTGTTATCCCATAGGGACCTATAACACTGCACACACTGATCTCTTATACTGATCATTGTTATCCCATAGGGACCTATAACACTGCACACACTGATCTCTTATACTGATCATTGTTATCCCATAGGGACCTATAACACTGCACACACTGATCTCTTATACTGATCATTGTTATCCCATAGGGACCTATAACACTGCACACACTGATCTCTTATACTGATCATTGTTATCCCATAGGGACCTATAACACTGCACACACTGATCTCTTATACTGATCATTGTTATCCCATAGGGACCTATAAGACTCATAGGAAACCAGTGATCAACGATTCTGCCGCATGACTGCTCATGCCTGGATCTCAGGCACTGAGCAGTCATTCGGCGATCGGACAGCGAAGAGGCAGGAAGGGGCCCTCCCGCTGTCCTGTCAGCTGTTCGGGATGCCGTGATTAGCCGCGGCTATCCCGAACAGCCCGACTGAGCTAGCCGGGAACTTTCACTTTCACTTTTAGCCGTGCGGCTCAGCTCTGAGCGCGCGGCTAAAGGGTTAATAGCGCGAGGCGCCGCGATCGGCGCTGCGCGCTATTAGAGGCGGGTCCCGGCTTCACTATGACGCCGGGCCCGCCGTGATATGACGCGGGGTTACTGTGTAACCCCGCGTTATATCATAAGAGCAGGACCAAGGACGTACCGGTACGTCCTTGGTCCTTAAGGGGTTAAAAGGGTACTCCCGTGGAAAACGTTTTTTTTTTTTTTTTTTTAAATCAACTGGCTCCAGAAAGATAAAATGATTTGTAAATTACTTCTATTAAAAAATCTTAATCCTTCCAGTACTTTTTAGGGGCTGCACCACTTAGCAAAACAAAAAAAAACTGCATGTCTAGCGCCAAGGTTCGTGCAAAACAGATTCTTTAATGCTTAAAATGCCATAGCAGGTGTCATATAGTGACGCGTTTCAGGTGCGTTAGCACCCTTAATCGTACATAAAATAAAACCACATTTGTCTAGGTATATATAGAGGAAATGACATGGTTCACCCAGGTGGAAGGATAAGGTGATTTTTAGGAGCTGTATACTAAAGAGAAATCCAAAAAAGAAATGCATTTCCTCTGATGTCCTGACCACAGTGCTCTCTGCTGACCTCTGCTGTCCATTTTAGAATCTGTCCAGAGCAGGAGAAAATCCCCATAGCAAAGATATGCTGCTCTGGACAGATCCTAAAATGGACAGCAGAGGTCAGCAGAGAGCACTGTGGTCAGGACATCAGAGGAAATGCATTTCTTTTTTGGATTTCTCTTTAGTATACAGCTTCTAAAAAGTACTGGAAGGATTAAGATTTTTTAATAGAAGTGATTTACAAATCATTTTATCTTTCTGGCACCAGTTGATTAAAAAAGAAATAAAAAAAAAAAGTTTTCCACGGGAGTACCCCTTTAAACAGAGCATTTTCCCCTGAAATCCAGCCTTAGAGGGTCTCAGACACCTGCAGTAGAGATGACACAGTCATAAAATCTTATATTTTGTTTGTTCCAGGGACTCGTGGAGACTGGAAGAGACATCTCACGGTGGCTCAAAATGAATTATTTGATGAATATTATAGGAGGGAGATGTCTGACACCGACCTGACCTTCCGCTTCTAGGACCATAAAACAACCGTCATACTTGTGTACCCCATTATTATCATTTTAATAAAATCTGATTTGGATTGTCTCTGGCCTTTTATCTAATGTTTATATATTGGAGACTTTTCTTCTTGTATCTAGAGATTTAACCAGTTGTAATCTTCACCTTCTGCACTTGTTGAAAATGCCGTCCAATCAATCTTCATGTTATGGATGAGAAGGAGCTGGGAACATTGATATATAGATTGGTAGGAAGCATTCCAGGATAACTTGTCATTTATTCATTAAAGGGGTACTCCACCCCTAGACATCTTATCCCGGGGGTCCCGCCGCTGGGGACCCCCACAATCTAGCATGCGGCACCAACCTGTTTCTGCTCCGGAAGCGCTGGAGGGTCTGGGTCCTGACCACCGGAACGGAAGTCCGTGACGTCCGTGACCCCGTGTGAGGTCATGCCCCGTCCCCTCAATGCAAGTCTATGGGAGGGGGCGTGACGGCTGTCACGCCCCCTCCCATAGACTTGCATTGAGGGGATTCCGCCCCCGTGTGACGTCACGCCCCGTCCCCTCAATGCAAGTCTATGGGAGGGGGCGTGACAGCCGTCACGCCCCCTCCCATAGACTTGCATTTAGGGGACGGGGCGAGACCTCACACGGGGGCGAAGTCGTGACGTCACAGACTTCCGTTTCAGTGGTCTGGACCAGCGCTTCCGGAGCAGAAACAGGTGGGTGCTGCATGCTATATTGCGGGGGTCCCCAGCGGCGGGACCACCACAATCACATCTAGGGGTGGATGTCTAGGGGTGGAGTACCCCTTTAAAATCTCTGC